>NC_133474.1:5545041-5683576 GCF_025370935.1 Choristoneura fumiferana
ATTATTTGTACAGCTTAGGTACTTGAGATGCCGTCACTTTTTAATTTACAGCTTTTATTTAGTTTCACCTGTCCCGTTGTCTGTCCGTCTGTCTGTCTGTAATCAAATCTTGCAGTTAAATTTGACCAACTTTGTAGTAGTATATTTGCACTGTTGGTTTTACAGGCACCAAATTTAGAGTCACTATGATCTTTGAAAGTGGGTAAAAATCGACTCCCAGCTATGTTGCATACATGACACAGCACATGGCATTAAGTTGTTGAGTTTTGCTAAATTAGCACTTTGTTATATCGTACTCATTCACATTGATACAAAATTGTCCTACGATTGAATAACATAATTCAGCATTCGTAAAGCATTTAAAAAATACTTAGTAATGAAAAAATATATTAGAAGCACTTTTTTGACAGAAGACGACAACAAACCAATGATACAGTCGTCAGCAAGATTGCTCGGAGCATTTGCAAAACTTTTGATGACTTTATTGTTCTTAAACGAATTTTCTTCGCTATCTAGATAAGTTAAGCCACTTAAGACTTTTCTATATTAAAACACAAAACTGATAAACATAGATTGCTAGCAGAACTTTGTAATAGGATTTACCAAACTATTAACTTAGAATATTAACACTTAACTAACTTTCATTACTACGCGTAAAAACACATTTAAAGACACTATATAACAAATACCTAAATAATTAGTGTTCTAAATAATTACCTAATTATAATAATATTGACATGTGTAAATGTATAGTATTATACTGTCTGTAACATTTGTATCTTTAATGTAAATATTTAAAATTGTTTTTGTGCTGTAGTTCAAACACGATGTATATTGTTTCTGAATAAATAACTATTTAGTGGAATTGTAAACCATAATAAGACGAAATAATTGATTGATATATAAAATGAAAATATAAAATACACTGTCGACAACCCTAGCTAAAAATCGTTATTCATACTCTTCAGTTTCCTTATCGCTTTGGGTAGCGTGAAATTCCATCGTCAAAGACTACAAGGACCTTTTGTCGACCGCATCGACTAAATGAGTAACTCAGTTACGCCTAATATGCCTACGCAAGATAAATTGTACAAGTTGTGTTATAAACAGTGAACTTTGTTTGAATTAAATATAATGACCCGGATAACTTACGTCTTAAATCGAGTTTAATATGAGTGAATTGAGTGAGTCTCACGGTAGTTTCATGTTCAAAACTTTGTTTGTCTGTGTACTCGTACCATCATTCAAATATGGTCTACCACCCTAAGTTGATAATCGTTGCATGTTAAAACAACTAATGCAATAGACGTGTCTGTAAACTTGAAAGTTCGACTTTAGCAATATTAATTTGATAGGAACTTGTTTAAAAATTGATAGACCACTTATTTGGCTGATGGTACCTATGTCATGTAATGTCTGGACTTATTTTCCTAATAAAAAGTCACGATCTCAAATAATCACGGACATACATTGGTCATACATAATTTTAACCGACTTCAAAAAAGGAGGGGTTATCAATTCGATTGTATTTTTTTCATTTATCTAATAATATTTTCTATATCAGACAGAGCCGCCTTAGGGCGTGCCAACAAAAACTAATCCATGCGTTAAACGAATATATGTATGTATATCTAACATTCGGGCCCCCGTGAAGACCCTCTGTGCCCTTATAGGAAAGATGGTAGGTACAGGTCAGAATTGTTATTAAACTAACCAAGATACCAACCATTTCGCGATTCTGAACACGCGATAACACGACTTTATATTTTTTATAATTAATGAAATCATAACTGGATACCATATCATGGAATGAGAAAGAATTCGCTTCCCCGCCTAGCTATACTTGTCTGGTTTTTCAATATGTTCTTCTAGCTTTGATATGATTAAGAAAAAAAAAACATTAAATTTAATAACGGTGAGTCCATAGATAACAATGTGCCAATATTTGTATGGTTACGCGTGATCGATCCACTAAACATTTAATTTATATTAGTTAGGCTAAAACTTCAAAAACAGCCCTATCCAGTCCAGCGCTCAAAATTAGTTTCCAAAAGTCCAACTGAAAGCTTTAGTAAATCCTATACCGATTGGACCGTCCACTGCAATCGGACAAAGTGGGACAGGCAAAGTTAGACGGCCAGTTGTTTGGATTTGGCAGGTGAAGAATTAATTTAGGAGGTTTACGTTAGTACTGTCGAACAAACTGATTCATGTACCAGGGTGGAACCTTTTCATAATCAATTTCTTTATGATTTTTTGGCAAACTCTCTTTGGTCTACGTGACATTAGATGTAGATGATTCAGTTAGTGCGACTTTACAACGTGTTTTTCTTACCCACTGATTTCATGATTTCAAACACACGGCCAAGTGCGATAGAAAGTAGTGCATAGATGGTTCCATGCAAATTTATAAATCAGAAAAAAATATTTTGTACTTCATTGTAATTCTATGAAAAACAAAGTTATATTTTACGGTTCAGTCACTTTAGACTTTCTTTTACTTATGTTGTGAGGTCAACGAGAGTTATCCTATTCGTTTTTATTTCCACGGTTTTTGCATGAAAATACGCTTATAAAATGTTATAATTATATCTTTTCATCACGTGAACCAGGAAATTTGTAATCTTTTAGTATTCCGTACTCGAAGGATCCAGAGGAAGCCCTTTTTCTGTCACATACATGACTGTCTCACAAGTTTTTTAGCTAAACGGTTGCAACTACAATCTTAAAATTCACAGTATTATTTTACAGTTGCCAAGACCCATAAGCTCTACGTGCTTCAAATTTATTTCAATTTTATACCTGTCGACGCTCCTGAAAATGAGGATCTTGACAGACAGACAGACGATAACAACGTAATCCTCTAAAGATTTCTTTCCCTAACCTAAAACCTGGTAAATTTTCCGCTTACCAAAAACATACCAGCTATTATAAATACTATCTAGGTCACGTACCTACACGGACTAACTTGTACCGCAAAGTTAATGGTTTAATTGTCTAGTCGTATACTTTAACGCGTCGGAAAGGGAACTTCCCGATGAGGATACAGGAACTTTGCTGGAACTCTTGCTGTGCAATTTGCATAGATATCCTTTGTAGTGGGCGGGGACTAAAGCAACGTTTATAATGATGGAGAGGACTGGACTGCAGAGAAATGACGGATATAGTTATGACTTCATACTACATAGTGTAGCAATCACGCTACAAACTTTTGTCTACGAATGTTGACGAGGCCTTCTTGGTTGTTATTTGTAATCTGGCTGTACAATAATCTGGCTGGTTTGCAAATGTCGTGTTTAAAAATCAAACTTTTAGATTCGTTCGCGAAGAAGGAGTTCTTGACAGATTATGAAATTGCTTTGTTATGACAAGAACTCTGAGTCAAAAGAGCTAATTTGCTTGAAAAAATACCGGCTTAATTTTTAATTACGAATAAAGATCATATGTTTGGTCTTTGAGTTAAAAATACGTCATTATCTTCAAGCAAATTAGCTCTTTTGACTCAGAGTTCTTGTCATAACAAAGCAATATCATAATCTTTCAAGAACTCCTACTACGCGAACGAATCTAAAAGTTTGATTTTTAAACATGACATTCGCAAACCAGCCAGATTATTGTACAGCCAGATTACAAATAACAACCAAGAAGGCCTCGTCAACATTCGTAGACAAAAGTTTGTAGCGTGATTGCTACAATAGGTATTAGGAAACTAATACGAGATTACTGTGATATATTTATTGTTTCAAAAAATGACTTCTGCAAAATTTATTGCGGCTTCTTCTTACCAATCATAGTCTTTCCGAAAGCGCTGGTAGTTTAAAGCAAAGTGACATGGGAAAGAGCCCTTTGTATCCTTACAGAATGAAAGACTCGACTCTTTCGTCTTTGAGATATTTCGTCTAGTATTTGATGAGCAAGGCCATTGAGCATTACGTCATTATGACGTCATGTTTTTGACGCGTTACATTTTGAACATGAGCCAAAAGTGAAACATTTTGATAATCTCGATTAAAAATTGTTGAAAGACAAGGGCAATGCTGAACTCTCTGAATCACTGGCCGAAATATTTTGGATACATTTTGTAATTCCTTGTGGAAGCAGATGTAATTTATGGTCAGAGTATGTTTTTGCGTATTGAAAGTGTACCGCCTCAAAGGCGTTGCAACATTTTGAATATATATATAAAAAAAAGATGATGATGAAATACCTTTACAGGAAGATCCAATCAAACCCACCAACCTCAGTTTATTAGTTCAGTCAACATCTGACAAAATATTCCAGATTAAATTTAAAACAACTTCATAAATAAGTACTCAAATAAACTCGTTGATACAATCAAATATAACATTTTATCATTATGTCAAAGACAATCATCTACGTAAAGCATGATCTCAACTAACTCGCATGTCTTGTGATGTATTACGATGGACCCTTCAAGGGTCGAAGAGCCTCGGTTCAAGTGTTTAGGATAGTTGCCTTTGTATCCAGTCCGGTCTTTGATAAACACTTACCTTTGCCAAAGGTCCAGGAAGAAAGTAACTTTTAATTAGTTGGGATAGTGAGTGTTTGTTTTACATTGTTGACCTCCTGTTTCCATTCATTGATTAAATGTATTTGACGCATAAATGTGATGCCGCCTCTGTTTGTTTTGTACGAATAGACGGAGACAGCATCACATTTATCCGTCAAATAAAAATAATCAATGGGTGGTGAAATAGCCCCTGCCTAAAGTATACAAAATGTCCACATTTATGGATAAGTATACATATAAAAATAAATAGGTAGTGATTTTTAAGAAAAAGCAACTACTAACAATAACTTTTTTTATAACCGATGTGGATAAAATTACTTCATCCATCCCAATGCGAACTGCTAATGAATGGATTCACTCTAGTCATCTGTGATTACTTCCAGAATAATGCAATCTAGGGATCTACTTTCACAGAGGTAGACACTCACTCACTTCACTTACTCAGAACCACTTCATCAGGGTCACTTAGAATGGTGGACTGTTACCAGATGAGGCCTTTAGCCTTATCTGCACTTTCCATTACGTCAGATTGACTAAAAAAAAACATCGAATACAGTCCCATACGTTTTGATAATATACAATACATAAAAATTGAAGTGTTTTATGATTGGTTATTTGGTGTATTTTTGTATTTTTATTTCAACTCCAAATTTGTTACTTTTACGGTCATCCTGTAAAACCATATCGAAAATACAAACTGAGACATGGATGCACAGATGGATGGTCTCTTTTTCTGGTTTTTCTGTGCATCCATGTCTCAGTTTGTATTTTCGAATTGAAGTGTAGCATTTGGTTGAGACTCGTTGAATCTTTTCGCAAAAAGAAAGCAAACAGAGACAAGTAGTCGATTTGGGAAAGGCATTGTTCGGATCTGAAGCTCTAGCCTTGATTTTCTTATTAAGAAAACTACTGAGAGTTAGACTAATGATCCCGTGAATGCCACCGCAGAATTGCGTGTCGTGTGCCTTGTAAACGATATACCTTGACTGCCAACTAGAACTTAAACCGTTTGGCCTACTGCAGGGCTACTACGAAACTCGAAACTCGAAGTTCGTATCGTACCGTCTCTCTCGCTCTCGTATTAAATAGTATAAGTGTCAGAGGGACCGCACGACACGAACTTCGAGTTTCGAGATTCGTTGTAGCCCTGCTGTTTTAATCTAGCTCTCATTTGTCATTATGTTTACTATGTTTACTTAATCTGCGTTGTTACTTATTAATAGTAGATTGTTCAACAAGGGACTAAAACAAGCCATAATGACATGAGATGTTTATGTCAGACCTTTAACAAATTTCAACCCATTTCCTTTTAATTTCAAAAACATTGTCAGACAGCCTGATTCCGGTTCAGTGGCGATGAAACGCTCGGCCCGCGTTCCTTTAGCGCCACTAACTTTGTAAAAGGTTGGCGAGCGATGCATGAAACTGAAACGGCTGATCACTTGACTCTGTTTGGAATAGGGTTGTAATTAACGCAGCTTCTTTAAACTGTCATTTTTGCCTTCAAATTTAATTATTTGTCTTCTGAATTAATAAATCAGCGACTAATTTTAAGCGCCTAATAAATACTTTTCAAGCGACTGTAAATTGTGTAATCCAAGCTACGTTTTAATAAATCACCATGACGATTATTATATAGCAACTAAATTTGTTATATGCCTACAAATGTTAAGCTTCTAATAAGTGTCTCTTGCATCTAGAAATTTTTTTTAACAGAAATTGAAAATACAAACTGAAATATAAAAAAAAAAAGTAAAAATTAAAAGTAAAAATTTGGAATTGAAATAAAAAATACAAAAAGATTCCAAAAAACCAATCTTAATTTTAACAGACTAATTTAATATTGTCACCTCTATTTTTATACATTAGTATATGGAAATTAAAACTGAAGCAACCATAAATGAACATCAAATTTAATAATATTGTCATCAAAAAATTAACAGTGGTAGGTATTTTATATAATGTCCACTAGTTTATACGTTAGAGTTTAAATTATTAGCGACTAAGGGCCCGGCCACATGTCCACGTTGCGGCGTCGTCAACGTAAAACGGCGTGGCTCCTAACGCGTCACGGTGCCGCGCGGTGCACGATATACGGCGTCGTCAACGAGCAACGGCGCGGCGCCCGACGCGTCACAGTGCCGCGCGATGCACGATATATGGCGTCGTCAACGTGCAACGGCGCGGCGCCCGACGCGTCACGGTGCCGCGCGATGCACGATATACGGCGTCGTCAACGTGCAACGGCGCGGCGCCCGACGCGTCACGGTGCCGCGCGGTGCACGATATACGGCGTCGTCAACGAGCAACGGCGCGGCGCCCGACGCGTCACAGTGCCGCGCGATGCACGATATACGGCGTCGTCAACGTGCAACGGCGCGGCGCCCGAACGCGTCACGGTGCCGCGCGGTGCACGATATACGGCGTCGTCAACGAGCAACGGCGCGGCGCCCGACGCGTCACAGTGCCGCGCGATGCACGATATACGGCGTCGTCAACGTGCAACGGCGCGGCGCCCGACGCGTCACGGTGCCGCGCGGTGCACGAATACGGCGTCGTCAACGTGCAACGGCGGCGGCGCCCGACGCGTCACGGTGCCGCGCGGTGCACGATATACGGCGTCGTCAACGTGCAACGGCGCGGCGCCTGACGCGTCACGGTGCCGCGCGGTGCACGATATACGGCGTCGTCAACGAGCAACGGCGCGGCGCCCGACGCGTCACGGTGCCGCGCGATGCACGATATACGGCGTCGTCAACGTGCAACGGCGCGGCGCCCGACGCATCACGGTGCCGCGCGGTGCACGATATACGGCGTCGTCAACGTGCAACGGCGCGGCGCCTGACGCGTCACGGTGCCGCGCGGTGCACGATATACGGCGTCGTCAACGAGCAACGGCGCGGCGCCCGACGCGTCACAGTGCCGCGCGATGCACGATATACGGCGTCGTCAACGTGCAACGGCGCGGCGCCCGACGCGTCACGGTGCGCGCGGTGCACGATATACGGCGTCGGTCAAACGTGCAACGGCGCGGCGCCCGACGCGTCACGGTGCCGCGCGGTGCACGATATACGGCGTCGTCAACGAGCAACGGCGCGGCGCCCGACGCGTCACGGTGCCGCGCGATGCACGATATACGGCGTCGTCAACGTGCAACGGCGCGGCGCCCGACGCGTCACGGTGCCGCGCGGTGCACGATATACGGCGTCGTCAACGTGCAACGGCGCGGCGCCCGACGCGTCACGGTGCCGCGCGATGCACGATATACGGCGTCGTCAACGTGCAACGGCGCGGCGCACGACGCGATACGGTGCCGCGTCGTGGAGATATATCATCACCGTATCATACATGACACGCGACGGCGACGGTTGGTTAGATAACGTGCTATTGGGCGTTGTCTCATACTTTTCAATAGGTACAAAGAATATATTTTTGCCTGCCACATTGCTATTCTAAGGTCATGTTGATACTGTGTCATGGGTAGACCTTTAGGCGTAGGAAGCCGCTGATAAAGGTTTTTACAAAAGGTGTTAAAAGGTTAGGATTTTGACTAAAGGTTGCACCAAATGATACTCACCGACAATCATGTTGGCGTCGTTGTGCGGCATGTTTGTGTCGCTATCCTCACTTGTGGGGTTGGTCCCGCCCTCCTCTGCGAACAAAAACAATATTAATATAATACAAAAATAATGATGAATACGATGGCGAGCTCATGCGTTTTATACAGCAGGTAAGGTATAGTTTAAACGATGCGTTAAATTAAATATCAGGCAAGCTGAGGTGCATTTCCGTCCATCATTTATCGATCACTTGTAAATCTATAGTCACGTAAGCCCCGCAAAAATGTAACGAATCCTGCACCAACTTAAATGCCCCTAAGGTCTCCTTTTTTAACCCCCAACGCAAAAAGAGGGATGTTATAAGTTTGACCGCTATGTGTGTCTGTGTGTGTGTCTGTCTGTCTGTCTGTGGCACCGTAGGTAGCTCTTAAACGGGTGGACCGATTTGAATGCGGTTTTTATTATTTGATAGCGGGTTTTCTAGGTTATTTTATTTCTGGTTCAATCTACATTACTGCAGTGCATTTCGACAGACATTATTAACGTCGTCTTCTTTTTAGAAATCGATCAGCACGTATTCCATTTCACTACAGTGAAAAGACTTATCTAATCTGGAATGCCCACAAAAAACACAACAGTTTCTTTGCCTCGCGTTGTCTATTTAGAACCTTGACGCTTTAACATGTTTTCTATGAACACAATACGCAAGGCGTCATAGAAGTAATCCGGAAATTTAGAGCTAGAGGAGTATTTCAAGAATTTTTAACTGAGGTCGATAAATAATCCAGAATGTGTGATGTGTTCCGCATCCATTTTGCGATATATCGTGTAAACAATGTTTAATGTTTAAAACTTGTTTGTGTATGTGTCGGCGGCCGATCGTAAAAAAGTCAATTTTTCTTCTTTTTGGCATATCACGATGTGCCCGGTATAGAGCTAGGAATATCGACGAATGCGTTGCTCTAATTGATCTGCCGTAATCTCAGGCACATCGTGCCGACATATTCATTTCGTGAAAACGGTACCGTATGAAAGTACGTGCATTCGCCAATCGCAATTAGGTTTATTTACTGGTTAAGATCGCGGGATTGCGGTGGATGTGGAAAGCACAAGACCGGTCTGAGTGGAGAGCCTTGGGGGAGGCCTATGTCCAGCAGTGGACGTCTTTCGGCTGACATGATGATGATGATGAATTAGGTTTATTTACTGGTTAAGATCGCGGGATTGCGGTGGATGTGGAAAGCACCGGTCTGAGTGAGCCTTGGGGGAGGCCTATGTCCAGCAGTGGACGTCTTTCGACTGACATGATGATGATGATGAATTAGGTTTATTTACTCATATTGTTTCAATAACCGTGATATTTTTGTTCAATTAGAAGGGCGTATGTAGTAAGTACAGTTAAACGGCAGTTACTTCTATTTTTTTCGCAGCACACCAGGAGTCGCGTGTCTGATTGTAGAACACGCTCGGATTGCGTTCCTATTACACATACAAACTTATATTACTATATCATAAGCGTAATAAAGTATTCTCAGTAATTCGTAACTTGGCTTATCTGTTTAGTTTATTTGACTGTTATGTGGCGCTGCTTGGAAACTTAGCGTATATTTCATACTAGCTTTTGCCCGCGGCTTCGCTCGCGGAGAATTGGTATGTAGCTTAAACCTTTTCTGATCCCACAGGAACCATACATTATTTCGAGATAAAAAGTAGCCTATATGTTAAACCAAGGTATATATTACCTGTACTTATGCCAAATTTCATGCAAATCTGTTCAGTAGTTTTTGCGTGAAAGAGTAACAAACATCCAAACGTCCATCCATACTAACATCATATAACGAGTTTTTGTATGATATCCAATATCATACACAATGTTATAGACTGAGATAGGTACAAACCTGGCATGGCACTGTGTATGGAATGCACCATCCAACCAAGTAAGAGCCTTATCACAATGGCGATTTGTGGGAGAGTCTAAAGCGAAGTGAGCCCGCAACGCAACGTTTTCAATGCGAGCGCGTCGCGTGTTAGCTGCGTATATAGCGCCGAAGATGCCCAAATATTATTGAACGAGAGTATACAATATCGCATTCCTGGCGCTAAACGCAGCTAACTCGAAGCGCGCTCGTGGCGATATCACTGCACGCTCGCAGCAAAATCGTTGCACGCTCGCGGCGATATCGCTGCGTGCTCGCAGCAAAATCAATGCATGCTCACGGCGATATCGTTGCGCGCTCGCGACGAAGCTTTCTTTGCTTTCAACTCGCCCACAAATTGCCAGTGTGTTTTTTTTTTTTTTTTTTTTTTTTCAACTGGATGGCAAACAAGCAAGTGGGTCTCCTGATGATAAGAGATCACCACCGCCCATAGACACCTGCAACACTAGGGGGATTGCAGATGCGTTGCCAACCTAGAGACCTAAGATGGGATACCTCAAGTGCCGAAACACAACAGTGCAAGCACTGCTGCTTCACGGCAGGATTAGCGAGCAAGATGGTGGTAGCAATCCGGGCGGACCTTGCACAAGGTCCTACCACCTGCAAACACACACAGTGTTAGTGTGGTTGTGCCAGATATTGGTGCTGGTGACTGTACTACAACCAAGATGCGTTCATATTATAGAGGGTAACGCAAGCTTTTACAGAAAATTGAAAATTGTTTTGGTCGAAAATAGCAGAAAGCCACTTGCTTCGAGGCAATCCTTTTATTGCTCTGCCAAATTACATGGAAATCGATGAAACGTAAAACCAAGGGAAGAAGCGAAATGTGCTCACTCGCATTTGTTCCTAACGGAAGTATGCAGGGAACGATATTTACGTCAGCGATAAACTTGAAATATGAAGATTTATGTCGACACTCTTTACTTTAGACGACGATTAGACGGACTGGATGCCGACTGCAACGTTACTGCTAGGTACGCTTTCCATATGTTTCAATCGCAGCTATCGTGCAGTTTGAAGACGCGTGCATCTTTAAGATCTTTTTTTAAGGAAACAGATATCTTAACCCTGCCGTCGCTTTATGTTTTTGAAATAATCATGTATGTTAGGAAGAACATATGTGATTTTCCCACTAACGTCGATAAGCCAAAGGCTACTAGAAACACAGGGAAGCTTAAAGTTCCATCTTACAGACTGGCTAAAACCAAAAAGTCTTTTCTGGGAAATTGCATACGTTTTTATAATAAAATTCCAAAAAATATTATAAATGAACCGGATACAAAATTCAGATCTATTGTCAAGAAGACATTAATATCAAAGGCGTATTATAAAGTTAATGATTATTCATGGACAGGGATTTTGGAAATAATTCCGATCCGCATTAGCGATCCCTTCAAATAGCGAACTACTGTGTTAAAAATAAAGTTGTGTTAAATACATGTCATTTAATAATATTGTAAATCTGTTTTAAAAAAATATATATATACCTCGTTGAGTTTCTTGCCGGATTCTTCTCAGCAGAGGTTTTTCCGAACCGGTGGTAGATTTTTTTTTGACATTCATAAGTGCTTGTTGTAGCCTAAATTGAATAAAGATATTTTGACTTTGACTTTGGCTGCAGTTGTGCCGACTGCAATGTAATGGCTATGTAAAAGGCAGCTGGCAGTTGCAGTTACGTTGCAGTTGGAATGCAGTCCGTCTGTACTGGCCCTTAGAGGACGATTAGATGGACTATATGCCGACTGCAACGTTACTGCAACTGCTCTCCATATATGTATTTCAATCGCAGCTAGCGTGCAGTTTGGCTGCAGTTGTGCCGACTGCAATGTAATGGCTATGTAAAAGGCAGCTGGCAGTTGCAGTTACGTTGCAGTTGGAATGCAGTCCGTCTGTACTGGCCCTTAGAGGACGATTAGACGGACTATATGCCGACTGCTACGTTACTGCAACTGCTCTCCATATATGTATTTCAATCGCAGCTAGCGTGCAGTTTGCGTGCATTTTGGCCGACTGCAATGCAACTGCTATATAAAATACATGGAAAGCCGGCAGTTGGAAAAGACCCTGGTACGTTAAACGATTCAATCAATGAAATAGGATGATTAGGTTAGTTAGAGTGACATCTAATAGTTACTTGATATAGTTGTCGGCGGCCGATCGTAAAATCCGCCAGATCACGAAATTCCTAGGCATATCATGCAGTGCCGCCATTTCGTGATATGCCTACAAGTTGGCCAGATATGCCTGAGAAACAATTCGGCAGATCGATTAGAGCAACGCATTTGTCTATATTCCTAGCTTTATACCGGCCACATCGTGATTTAGGTACCTACGACGAGCGAAGCGAGAAGTGGTTATATAGTATAAATTATAACCACAACGCACGAGAAGAGCGAGTGAAACGAGCGTGCCATGGCAGCGGCCGGCGAAGTGCCAGAACCGATATGGCGGCGTTTCATGTTATGCCTAGGAATTTCATGATCTGCCTTGGCCAAATCGTGAAATGGCGGCGTTTCATGATATGCCTAGGAACTTCATGATCTGCCTGAACATCACTAGGCAAATCGATAAACGGTGAGTTTTGAACGATATGGCGGATGTCCCTTAGCCAATTCATGAAATTGCGCCATTTCTCGATATGCCTAGGAATTTCGTGATCTGGCGGTATCAAAAGTATTAAAATAAATGCGGTATGTAATTATTTCCATTTAATATTTAATACAATTTTAATGCTATATAGCATTAAAAACAAATATAGAAAGGAGGTCATTCATCATAAATCACAACTCCTATTAAACGTCACAAAACTACGTATGTTATGTTGATGGAGCCGGAAGCTAGACCCTGGAACTCCAAGACGGAACAACGTAACCTAACCGTGTTTGAGTTTGTAAGAATAGTCTTAGGGTTTACTTTGTCCAAGAATGCTATCCAGGGTCTGATGATGGAGAAGTCAGGCAGATTTATCATTTGTGAATAAAAGTGTGCTTTTATTTATTTTTACATTATCAACACCCGCGGCTCCACCATTCTGAAAAATTTCCAATACTTAACTGAATCGACCAGAAAAATCCATTATGATTATCAAAACCTGGTCTCGAAATTTCATCCAAAAATTAAATCCTTACTAATCAAGCCGTATTCATAAATATGAAAAAGAAACTGTCTGTTCGTTACCTCTTCACGCTCAAACCGCTGAACCGATTTAACCTGTCCTCTCCCAGACAAATTTGTGCCCAAATTCCTTTGATCCTGTTATCCTGGGAGATGACAGATTAAATATAATTTGACTTGGAGATAGGTACAGTTTTAGATCTTAATGGCCTGTGAACCTAGCCTGATGGAAATAGAATAGTGCTTATCCCAGAAAATTACAAAAGTAGTTCCCGATTGACAGAATCTAATAAATAAATTCTTCGAAGATGGAGTTGCAGGTAACAGCTACTTTTTTTTTTTTTGCTGTAACGATGAAAGCTTTCGCCTCCCGAGCTTGTATTTGAAGTCTACAGAATATGAGCGAGACCGAAAAACAATTTTAAATAAGTAAGGTGGTTGATTGAATGGCCTTCCTGGACTTTTCAATCAAGTAGGGGGTAATTGAGTGATGCGATCCAGGGGCGAATGGGAGGGAGTCCCTTCGCAAATAAACACCTCACTTTACTGAACCGTTTGGTAAAATAAAAAAATACAACATGGGTCGAACTAAGCCAGATTCGTCCTTGACGCAGGTTGAACCTTAAGTGAAACGCATTAGGTAGAATCTTGAATAAAATCATATATGAAATGGGACCTTTTGCCTCTCGTGAAATATAACGAAAAGTGACTTTTTAGAGGGACTTATTTCCCTTCGGTGACCTATAAATTTGGACTCGATTGTGGACGTAATAAAGTTAAAATTTTAATGGCTTTTCTTTTCATACGCTAAACGTTGTTCTGTGGTTTCACGAGAATACGTTTTCCATTTCATTTTTACCCTCTGCATGTTCAATGAGAAACAATTCAAAGGCAAATAATGCTTATATTTTTGAACAAAATATTGTGTTTTTACTCGATATCACAACACTGACTTTTCGGTAAAGGCGTTTGGGAAAAACCGAACTGAAAACATTCCATGTCTTCGTGATTACTTTACCTATTGTATTTATTTTGACCGAACTAAAAACCCGGCTGCGCTTAGTCATATCATAACTAACATATAAGATTATATTTCTTGTATGGGGACACCCTTCATTTCTATTTTATTTTATATTTTTTGCTGTAACAGCAAGAAAAACATCCTATTATTTTATTATGCTACCTGGAAACTGTAACAGAATCTTCTACCGTGTCAACAAAAATGTACCCACGAAAAAAAACCTTCGGATAGTGACCTGGGTACCCTTATAAGTTCTATCCGTCTAGTATATAAGCAGATTTTGCACTAGCTTTTAAATGCTCCTTAATTTGCCCTTTCTTACTATTCAAGGAGCCCGACAGCAGCCTTCATTAAAATGAAAACACTTGAATTAGGCACCAAGTCATTGAAGAGGGACAATGTGTGGACTCCTCATTAGAGCAGCCCTAAATAAATAATTGAATCGCGAAAAGGGTTTTAAGCTTAATAACTTTTAATGAATGCTAACGTATAAAGGACAAGTTACGGCTACCTATAGAAGGAGCGGGGATTTCCGCAGGCTGGAAGTGCTTGGATGCAAAGACAACAGGCTCAATAGCGTGTCTCGATGGCAGCCTGTGTCCAAGAATGATAATAATAATGAGGATCATGCAAAAGACTAGAAAAATTGTGCATGTTATATGAAATATTTATTTATTTGCTTTAGCACTATGTGGATAAATACGAGTTGGAATTTCTTATAAGGTATTAATTATAAAAGTGTCAATAGTGCTAGCTGCCCTCTAACAGTAGGCATGCAAAAATTTGACTTAAATCTAGGTTACAAAATTAATTAAGATCAAATATCAAAACTGCAAAATGTCATACACAATCGAAAACAAAATTATCATTATAAATCAAAATCAATATCATAAGAATTGTCACAATAGAATTAAATAAATAAATGTCGTATGTAATCAAAACTATTCCCTTAAATTAAAAAACTCATTGAGGCTATAAAATTTAAGCCATAAGCCAATTTAAAAATGATTTATTTTCGCATTGGCAACTCTAATAAGGCAGGCGGTAGTTTATTAAATTTTGATCGCCATGCTGTACACGTTGTTGCGGCAAAGAGCCAGTCTATTTCTTGTAACTAGTAGTTTATTTATTCGATTGCTCCTAGCTTGGGGATTGACATCTGATACTCTAGTAAAGTGTTCAATATTATTTTTTACAAAAAGTGATATCTCAGCAATATAAATGCATGGAAGAGGAAGAATTTTAAGCTTTTTAAACATTGGCCTACAAGATTCAGAAGAATGTTGCATTACACTACGAAGTTATTAAGAGAACGAGTTTGAATTGGTTAATCGAGAGCCGCAACGGCATCTTCGCTACAGCAAATGATAATGTTATACCTAATTTGTTTTCTTTGTTGTACTTTGTGTTGTGGCAATAAATATCATCGCATCTTATCTATCTTATCTTGCACGATTTTTTGTCTCTCTCTATCTTGGCCAGGCCCTAGCTAATTGGCCGTCATACGGTTTGTTTCCTTGTCGTTCATTTTGAAGGAAACACACATACATGGTACATATTAGGCATATACATATTAAGTAACTAGTTCATGGGAATAACACTTACGGTATGGTTTATTCTGATCTCCCCACGTGAACAGGAACTATCAAGTTGACAGCCACGTTTATTGGCATTATTGTTTTACTAGGTTTTGCCCGCGGCTCCGCCCGCGTGGTATTCACATATTTGGCTGATGGTACAAATCCCGAAATCCAACACAGTCCTAAAATCAGTCACCATTGATATCTGCCACAGTGGAGCGTGCAAAAATATCTGACACGTCCTACTGGCCCCAGAAATTGAGTCGTATCAGATGTTTATGCATGCTTTGTTGTGTCAGATACTGGTGCTGGTGCTGTACATGATAATTGAATGACCATATATATCTTCCTTAAATTCCCACGAGAATTTAATAAAATGCCAGAATTTCAGTTCAACTGGCTGATTTGAACTGGCTCAATGAGAAAAACGCGGTTGAATGCTATATTATCTATACGTTATAACTTACATTCGCATGTATACGTTATCTTCACACGTATTTATTATGATTTGTAGTGATTTCGCACGATTTCTAAGACTTATTTGCTAGCATAACAGGTGCGCCGTACTAATATATTATCCTTTCATATATGTTTTGTCACTTTGACATTGCCGCAGACTGTGACATATTTTATGTGCATCGGTCTCCCGAGTCTCGCCTGACATATCACGTAAATGACGTATAAACATACAAACTTCGTGGTAACGTGGTAACGATAAAGCTGGAAAAGTTACACGAAATGCGTATTGTGATATTTGGTGCAATTCGATGATTAAAATCCGACCACGGACTTGTATCTGAATAAAGCCGCTGACCTTATAACCGCGATATTTTTTGCACTACTAAAATTAAAGATTTTTTTCATAAATTAATTATTTAAAAAAATATATCTGTCTCTGTCCATCGGATGTCAATTTTTCCAATGTCTGATGGGTTTTGCTGTCGTACGGTAAAAAAATGTAGAAAACAAAATATGAGAGATAATTAATTGTGGATAAACGATGACAGCAGGAATCGTCCATAAATTAAAAACAATTGCTTAAAATTGAATTTTTGTAAGTCATACATTTGACGCTTTTCTACTGATGTTTGTAGTGATGATGATGAGTTGAACCTAAACGAGTTTTTAAAAACAAAAAACTCGAGTATCTAAGAAGAATAACTTACCTGCCTATAATATATTCATCATCATCATCATCAGCCAAAAGATTTCCATTGCTGGACATAGGCCTCTCCTAACTGGTAATCACGTTTACCTACTCACCCGAGCAACGTGCGGCGACTTAGGGTCGACCCACACATACCACAGCTACACAACAACCACAACACGTGCGCGGGCGCATATTTTGCACCTATTGAAAACGAATAGCACATTTTATTTATTGTTATTAGTTTTTATACAGTAAATTTTTCATTAAATAGTTTACACCAAATCATTCACAATGTAAGCGATAAGGCCGCCTATTGCTCACCTTGTAATTTTAATAATTTGTTTTCTGTATCGCTTACTATGTCTGGTGTACAATAAAGAGTCTTTGTATTGTATTGTATTGTAATGTAAAAGAATTAGATTCGATTTATAATCACAAAGTTTTGCTGTCATTATTCATTATGGTTTTGGTCAATGAGTGATACCAACCCCATAGCAACACTATTCGTACGCGACACAACACTATTCACATGTAATCGCTGATTGACCACATTTCGTTGCTACAATGTGGTGTGGAGTGTGGTTATGGCAACTATGGCTCGACCCTTACAAACACAGGGGTTCGACGAAGCCGAAGTTTCAGCCAACTATTGACCGAAACCGAAGTTTTGGTCGGTCACTAAAATAAAGTTAAATTTGGTAAGTTCACGTGAAATCCGCCACACAAACAATGCTTATCTACCCTAAGTTAGCGCTACCCCACAGGGCCGACCGAGGCAATCTCACGCTACCCCGCGGGGAGCATAAAAATATTCAAATGAGACCAGTTTATATAGAGAAAAAGGTAAAAAGGTATTAAATACGTGTGTAACCTTTTACTGTTTACGTATTTTTCGCAGCAAACGTTTTTGTGTTTTAGTGCAGTTGAAGCAGTTGAAAATATTTATATTTTTTCAAAAAAATAATTTTTCATTCTGTTTTTTTTAAGTTTGTTCGTTACATTCATATTTCTGAGCCTGAGCCTTTTGCCACATAAGACATAAGTACCTATTTGTAACGTGTGTGTTTTGTTTTTCCTTTTGTATGTCCTTTTTTTAATCTGCTGTATTTGTTTATGTTCATTGTATTCGTAGGTATTTTTAAAATGGCAACAAATGAATATTATTATTATTTATATGGACTATATAATGACCGATATTACAACATTTGAAGTAACTGTGATTTTCAAAAAATGCTCTCGTCTTGGTTATTTTTGATTATCCTTTGCCTAGTACCCATAACACAAGCTTTAATTACTTTGGAACTATTTAGGTAGGTCAATTAATCCAATTGTCCCTTGATATTTATTTATTTCCTTTCGTATGTAAAATTGCATTATTTTTACTCACGACGAAACGGAGAAGGTTATGCGTTTAGAGTGAGAGGTTGTTTGTTTGTGCGCAAACGAATAGGTCAAACCACTAAGTAACTACGGCATTTATACACATATAAACAACTATGCAAGTGAAATAAAAGTTTATAAGAAGTAGAATAGAAAGTATCTTTTACAGTCATTATTATTAGGTAATGACTTATCGTTCATTACCCCACAAGAAAGACAAATTTACCCCTTTAGGGAGAAATTACCCCCTTATTCTGAATCGCTACCCTAGTCGGTATCTCAGCAGATCCACCCCAATAAACAGCCTACGTAGGGTAAATAATGAACGAAGTTTGTATCTATTTAGGCTTAGCTTCGAGCTAGGCACTATAGAAGTACTAGAACAGTAATTTAAGGGACTGGCTACGCAGTCCCCAAAGGTTAAATTAAACTGAAAACGGTCTATTAAACAAAGGGTTTATTATACTGGCTAAGTAATAGATTAATTTAGAGGTAGGATTGTTGGTTAAGTCAATTGTGGAATATATTCAAATGCCTTTAGCAGGGTCTGACCAAGACGTCTTCGGGATTAATATAAATACTAGATTTAGGTAAATACATTTTTTGAATAAAAGGTTTTCATGAGTACGAAACCCTGTGACCTGACATGATGACTTTGTCGTCTGTCTGTCTGTTCGTCTGACGCTCTGTCTACAGCTTTTTCTCAGGGACGTGTATCAAACTGAAATTAATATCAAATATCCTTGCATATCCTTGCCTGGTCGTACGATAGATAATGTGACATTACCATGCCCGCCCAGGACCCATATGAAACTAACTAAATGTACCTAAATATTAAGACCTATATATACAACACCTATATCCTAATAAAATTAGTCCAAGTAATTCTTATGCACACTCCAAAATGATATGTGTCGGTCGGTGACCCAAATCTTCTTGCAAGAAAAGCGCTTCAATTCAACATCACAGGCTGTTCAAAACCCGTTTAATAAAGCAATCGAGTTAACCGAGAACGCATTGTTAACTGTTTCTTTTGTCCCCTCGGCCCTTGAGGGGTGGGCGTAATTCTGCGTAGACAGGGTCCATAGCTAATGTGACGTATGGCACTCTGGGGTCCGTAGGGGTGCCGCCAGCCATAAATATTTTATTGGCAATTTTAAACGCTGTTTAGATTTGAGTAGTGAAGGTGGTAAACAATGTTACTTTTATGGAATTTGTTTTATAAGGTATTGTAGATGAGTGTTTTCTGTTTTAATAATTTGGCAATAAACTGACATTACGAATGGAATCATTAATGTTATTATAATATTTTAAAAGAAATTAGTAAAATGACCGGTTTTTTTCTCAAGCATAGAAATTATGAACTAGATAATAACAAGTGTAAATTCAATATGTGAAGTATTTTCAAACAAATTAAACATAAAATTGCATACAATTGAAATATTAAACGTTCCTAAATGTATTTTGACTATATTATGTATATAATTTAGACATTCGTGACTTCACAGTTAAATTTTATCAAGCGTTTTACGTAGCTACTTAGGTATAGGTAACCTACTTAAAATAACCTATTCAAATACTGTATTTACATTATATAAACTAACACTTGTAGAGTAGTTAGTGTAGTGAAAATCATTTGTATGAAAGAAAAAAAAGATATCTATAAAGGTTACTTGTTTAGTACGTTTATTTATTTAAATTCACAACCGAATTACTATTTATCTCGCACCAAGTTCTCATTATAATTATTATAATTTTATAATTAATTTTGCCGACGCTGTTTATCCAAATGAAACAATGAGAACGAAACCTGTGATAATGAAATACGCTGAAAATTAAATTAAATCTCATTATGAGTTACTTCGTGAATTTGTTGTAACGAGCTTACCGCCGCGTTTTATACTATCAGATAAAGACTGAAAGCGAATATTAATTCAACGATAATCATAAGCAATAAAAAAAGCTGCTGCGTTGTTTTCAAAAGAAGTTTTCAGTCACGGGGTACGTAATATAATTTGCAGTATTCGTGTTAATAATTATGTCAGTTAAACCTTATACTTGCTCATTGCTCTAACTTATTCTTATTAATAGTCTTCTTAAAATGGCACTTCGTTTCTTTATCTTTATCATTGCCCACTTTTAGATGCAAGATTGCCTTAAGCGCTAAACTAATTTAAAAAAAAAACAGTGCATTTTAAAAGCCAGGCGAAATTTTCTTACAGAAAGAAAAAATATTGACAGCGAGTTAAGCCGCTAGCTTTATTATGTCATAAAACCAGCATCCATCTCTTCTGGGTGAAATTCGCAACAAAAAGTAAATTTTAAATTCAAAATCGCCAACCCTAGCCGGCCGTAAAACGGCTCCCATCGGCCAGACCGCACACTATAGGATCGTAAAGCGATTGCACGGACTCGACGAGTTTAATTATCGCACCCTACAACATCCTGTATAGTCGGGGCGGGACTAGATCGAGTTTCAGAGGTAGGGCTTTGAGGAAGATGTAGTAGTTTGTTAGTGAATATTGTGATCAAATAATGTGAAGATTTTAGAGATATCATACATTCAAAGATATGTATAGATAAAATGCTTAAGAAGATGACCTGTTGTACGTATGTAGTAGTGCACAGAATTGATATGGGACTTAAGTCATTTTTCGAATATGGAAAGTCGACTTGTCTATACGGACACGTTACTACTACATACAAAAGGTTTTTTACCTATAAATAGATACAAAGTTACATAGATAGGCATAAGTTCACCGCCTTTAGCTTTAGCCCAGAACGAGGAAAGAAGAAGACAAAATTTAAGTACGTGAGATATAAGAATAAGAAACATTATTTCATAACTAACATAATCAATTAGGAAGTAACAAATATTCCAATAACTATCTAATACGTTTGTTATTAAAAAGGAATCCACTCAGCATTTGTCAGGCCACGGAAGGTGACTCGACGCTGATATTATGTGGATCCTTTAACATGATGCTTTAGAACGTTAGTCTATAATTAACAAAGTTGGTAAGAAATTATCCGGACTATATCTATAGAATCGTGTATACAAAATACAACAGAACACAAACTCCTTGTACTCTACTGCCATCGGCTAAATCCTCTAAAATGAGAAAAGAACTAACCAAATGATAAAAGAAAGTTGCCGACCGGCGCTTTCGTCGATAAACAAAGTTTCCCGCCAACGCTGGAAAGATTATGCGGCTTTAAAAATATTAATTAATTCCGGTGGAAATGGGATTTGTTTCAAAACTAGAGATTAATGGAGACATAGCTTAAGGTATAGATGGAGATAAGCTGCGATTTTCAGCGACGATGTACGTAATTTCTTTCACTGATAGGTACAAAACACTATGCAAAATTTTAATCAAGATACGTACATATTTAACCCCTCAAGATACCCTATTTTTTTTAATCAGTTCAAAACACGCTATGCTACAAATATCATTATTATCCCAAGGGACATTCGTATATTTTTACGACTCTACCCTAGTAATTATTTTATTATTTGCCAGCCGCGCTTCGCCGTGTCTGAACAATATCAAAACTGTCAGAATAAAAAAGCTAAATGTTCATCTCCACCAAGATTTGTGATGCATTTATTTTAGACTGGACGCAGTAAAAACGGGGTTATATAATACTGTGGCTACACTCTGCTATTAAACCGAATTAGCGTGAGCAGAACGCTGTTTTGAAATCCCAAATATAAGGCCTATTCACATACTAAAACCACTTTTGAACGCGTTCGAAACGCTGTTACGTCTAAAAATTGACACTAAAGACAGTTCGTGCTCGACGAGTTCCTTGGCTCGAGCGCTCATTACCATTCATTTAGCGCCCTCGCCTGACAGCTAGGTCTCACTGGTCTGCTTCATTCGGGTTATATTTTATTCAAAGGCCGCGCGAGAGCCTGTTGAAAGCCATCAAACTGTCCACTTTAAACTTTTGAAAAAATTAAGAGCGTTGTGAAGTGTAAGTGAAAACTAGCCTTTACTTTCACTGCGATAACGGTTTCCATCCCTAAAACGTTAACCGGTTTTAACCAGCTGACGTTATAATATACATATGTAATTAGTCAAGATAAAGTAAAGGTAGGTATATTAATACATAAAAGTACATGATGATTCTAAAGACGTGAGCAAGACCAACCCTACCGGATTCAATTAGTTAAGGCGGAAGGGTAGGGTAACGGATAACTCACGTCTAAAATCGAGTTTAGCTCGACATGTTTCGGGCTAATTCGTAGCCCTTCTTCCAGCTCCAGCAGCAGCAGCCACCGAGTCGCGTTGCTCCTAGGAAGAAGGGCTACAAATTAGCCCGAAACATGTCGAGCTAAACTTGATTTTAGACGTGAGTTATACGTTACAATATCATTTATTATGTTCTGCAATTAAAAGTGTGGGGGTTTTACTTAGATATGATTGTGAACGATCCATTATCAATTAAGTCCTGAGGATGTAGAGTCCAGGTCGTATCCACCGAATCACCCAGTACTGGTAGTAAATTTAAGCACACTTCCATAAAGTGAATAAAATCTTCAAAAACCTTACAAAATACTTAACATCCGTCGGAAAAGTAAATAATATCACATACATACATACAACATAAGGTCTAGGCTAGCTCTACTATACCTACTTCTAACCCAAAGGTAAATTAAAAACTGAGAAACCTCTTTTATACCTAAAAGCCTTCAAGGGCTTGGCGACGACTTAATCGAAATCCAAATTCAATTTAAACTAAAATGAAGGCAGATTAGTTCGTGGCCGCAAAATGATTTGGCGCTCAGGAATCATCTGCTAATTACTTTGCTTTATCAGAAACAAATTATTAGAGCTCTTAAAACCTCAACAGAAATAGCTCAATTAAATTGGAGCCTACATTATTGAATCAATTGAAAAATTAAAGATCTGGGCCCTATAGCATATAATAGTTTTGGAGAGGCTCATGTGGAGTCATGTTCATGTATCAAATCCATCCTTGCCCTACTGTCTGTCTGTTACCTGTTGAGGCTAAAACCGCTGAACTGATCTTCTAACGAAAGGTGTAGTCCTGAAATGGACATAGGATCATTTATCCTATCCTACTATCCTACTAATATTATAAATGCGAAAGTTTGTGAGTGAGTGAATATGTTTGTTACTTTTTCACGCTGAAACAGCTGGACGGATTTGGATGAAATTTGGCGAAAAGTTAGTTTATAACCTGGATTAAAACATAGGATACTTTTTCCTCGATATTCTCACGGGATAGGGATAAAATCTTGAAATAACAACCGCTGGGCTATGAGTCATGAAATTTGGTATGTACAGTCAGCATCAAAAGTAGCGGGTCACTTTTTTACTGTCGCATTGACACATTGACAATATTGCATGGCGTTTAGTAGGTATGTGCTGGCTGTAAAACGACAAATTACGAAAGTGTATAGCTGCTTTAGATGCTGACTGTACCTCTAGGTAGCTCGACGTCACGAATAACACATAGGCTACTTTTTATACCGATATTCTCACGGGATAGGGATAAAATCTTGAAATTTAAACCGCCTGGGTTTAGTCTTGAAATTTTGGACAGGTTGTTCTTAACACAACCTCAATGAAGACCACGATATAAACTTTGGGATTTCCCAGGGGAATTTTGTAAAACCCCGGAATTTCAATTGCAACTACCAGCTCGAATAGTTTACGCGTGTGAAGCCGCGGGTAAACGCCAGTATCCTATAAAATTGATTATTTCCCGCGGGATAGCGATAAACGAATTCTTATAATAAGCAGTCACAGGCAAATCACCAACAGTTGAGCTTATTTAGAAAAAAACCGGCCAAGAGCGTGTCGGACACGCCCAAGATAGGGTTCCGTAGCCATTACGAAAGAAATCAAGTAAGTAATATTATGTGCGTTATAACACAATTAAAACACTTACTACAGTCTTAAAATCTATGACCAGAGAAAGAGCATATCTTCGCGGCACTTACGTCCTTTTGTTGAGAAGTGCAGTTTTTCGGCAATAACTCAAAAACGGTACTTATATGCGATCATGTTGAAAGCAATTTTCGTTGAAAGTATTTATTAAGCGTTACCTTTCCATATTTTTTGGATAAACGGTAATAAACGGTTTACAAGATAGAAGGGGGCTACTTTGGGAGCGATTATTTCCGGAAATCTTCACTTAATCAAAAAACTTGTTGAGAAACCTTACTATCTTTTCAAAAGAGCTGTCGAACTATGTGCCACACGTTGACGCGGGTTAAAAAATTTTTTTTTTCAATTTCTGTTACGTGCCCCCGCTATACATATTTATTTTTGTAATTTAACTACAAAACTAAATAGCGGCTTTGACAAGACATCTGTACTCCAAATTTCATTGATATACATCTTGTAGTTTTCGAGTAAAATGCCTGTGACATACGGACGGACGGATAGACAGACAGATAGACAGACAACAGACGGAGAAGACGAAACTATAAGGGTTCCGTTTTTGCCATTTTGGCTCCGGAACCCTAAAAAGAGATCTATGTATAGCACTGGGTAATACAGGTTCAAGAATATTTACCTCCTTATTAACCCCATTCATGTAAATTAACACACAACTTGTGTTATTATACTACATGCTGTGTGCAAAACCCACTTCCTTCCTTATTAAATGTAAAACTTAAAAACTCCTATTTATACGGCCATTGTTCGATTAAAAGAATGACCGTCAAACGAACAAATTCCTTATTTGTTTGCATAACTACCTTTGTTTGCTTGTTTTGTTTACACATCGGAGCTGTTAAAACGATGCGTAATTTATCAGGTGCATAGTTTATGTACATATGAATATTTTTTAAGATAATTTTCATCGCGAAAAGGTTTAAATCCCAAAGGAAAAACGCACCGAAATCTTATTTATGTTCCTACCTTACATCAAATCTAATAAATCATCGCTGCTCTATTTACCTCTTACTGAAGGGCACAGCGGCGCACAGCGGCAGGGCAGCGGGATCGCGGTGGATGCGAAAAGCACAAGACCGGTCAGAGTGGAGAGCCTTGGGGGAGGCCTATGTCCAGCAGTGGACGTCTTTCGGCTGACATGATGATGATGATGATGAAGGGCACAACCCTCCTCTCCGATTAAAAGTGCTTGGGCTTTAGTTTCGATTGTGAATTTCACCCAAACCATTTCATTGCTTCGTACGTGTATGCAGATATTTCCACGAGATTTTTCCTTGATAGAAAAGCTCGTGTGTTTTTTTTATAATTTAGCAAATGCATTGTGAAAAAGTCAAAGTTACAATTACGGTTTGAACCCCCGATCTACGACTACTAGGCTAGAGGCTACTGCAACTTCTAACAAAATGTCGAAACAGTTTAATTAGCGATTATAAAAAAATATAATTTGTTTTAACATAAAGTGATACGAGTACATATATTAAAAATGAAACAAATGTCGTTAAAACCATCAATATCTGACGATTTATAGAAAAATGTAATTTATAAATGGACTTTCTCAGGTCATCGTACCTATATACCTATGACGTCATGGTTTAGGTCATATGACAATGAAAGTTATATTTGGACAAATAGAAAAAATATTGTAAGTATATTACTAATTAGATCCCGTAGTTTTGGAGATACGAAAAGCTGACCATTCCTCATTTATTTCACTATTTTAAACTATCTCTTATAATTATAAAAGAAATATTTCTGATATTTCTACATCAAGACCTCTTATTTCATATGTCACATTCACATGGTATAATGTAGTTTGCAAAACTTTTTTAAGTTCTTAATTACTCACCAAAAGCAGCCTCCATATTACAAAATCATCTATTTATCGATCGATTTTCATATATGTAGAACCTACCAATTTTTAACTCGATCGCTTTATTAGGTTCGGATCAAATCGGATGTAATAGACAGACACACAAGAGATCCTTTAAGAACAATAAGGGTTCTATTTGTTTCTTTTGAGAATATGGAACGCGAAAAAGTAATTTTGTCTTTAAGCATTAATTTAAATTTAAACAATAATATTAATAATGATAAGTCAATGCAATACTGATTACGACCTTAGCAACTTTAGTTATCACAGCAGATAAGCAATACAATGGCCCGCATCATTTCATATCAAACGCGCCTTATAAATCATTCATTTTCGTAGCCAACCCAGCAACAAAGATAGAGACACATCACGTTGCGTTCCATTGTCCTCATGTCAACGTCAAAATTTATCAAATTACGTAAATAATAAATTTAACCGTACTTTTTTACAAAACTCTGTTAATTACTGCTTATTATAAATACCCTTATCATGTGGCTAATGAGCGTGGCACATGCGAAACTATACTTAACTTAAACCTTGATATTTATAGTAAAATCGCTCACTAACGAGCACATTCCGTTTCGAAAACGCATTTCACCCGTTCAAAACCTATTCAAAACACGTGTTAAACTAATTCATGAATGAAAACACACTGAAATTACTAAAATATACCACTAAGAACCACTGAATAATTATTTTACCGGTAAAACTGCGAGTATAAAACACCAAAATATTTTTAAAATCACGTAAATAATTTGAAGAAACTCACTTCTTTTACACGTGTTCTGGCGGCGCGCGACAGCTAGTTCGAAATTCGAACTGACTCGGCGACGATCGCGCGACGAATGAAATGAACTCCCGTATTTACGAAAACGTCGCGTCGCTGAAGGAGCCCGATGATGAAAATAACCGATATCCCCATTTCGAATCCAACTTTATGCTAACGAGTTACAGCTTATTTTTATTTGATAAAGAGGTTGATACAATATAATCGCAGTGCGGCCGACAGAAATGCATTTGTCGCTTTCATTTGACCGTTATAAAGGCGCGAATGAAAGAGTGCGATGATTTTTCAGTGCGCATGTGCTTTCTTCTCGAAGTACAAATGTGAATATAAATATCAAAGAAGTTTTTATGAAAAGTATTTTTGTTTTTATTAACGTCCGTTTGATCATTTTGGACTTGCAGTTTACGACTTCACGGAGAAAAATACTGCTCTATCAAGTTTTATAACCGAAACTTTTGATATTGGTACATAATTGATATCAATTTCCTTTTGTTTTATGGGTGAGGGAGTTACTAGCAATAAACAGGGTAATGGATGTTCTTTGTTTCACTGGCCATTACATTAACGAGTAATTCGGAATACTCACACAAAGGATATTGTATGGGTTGCATTCCTTTGTTTAAATATAATAGAAAACTATAGATAATAAAATGGTACTTGTAAACTACAAAGGAAGCGTTATTTGAACGTGACATTGTTTGCTAGAATCAATAACTATTGTTTTTTTTATTAGTTTATAATTTTTTCAGAGAACGGCCAGCGGCATCGAGGCAGACCGAGAAGGAGATGGCGGGACGGTCTGGACACGTACGTAAAGGACTGGCCTGACTGACATTGCGTCAGAACGAGAGTTGTGGAGGTCAAGAGGGGAGGCCTTTGCCCAGCAGTAGGACGCTATAAGGGCTAATAAAAAAAAATATTTTTTTTTGACGTACCTGAATACCATCATACAGGAAATGAACAAAATTATCCAAGAAAATTAGAGTTTGCCAAAATTGTAGAAATTGTTATAAAATACTCCTAAAGTGAAAACGGGGGTTTATGTTCCATCCAAAGAATCTATTTGCAAAAGAAATCCGTAGCATAACTACTTCGTATGTATTTTCAATTTAAAAAACGAAGGTTTCTGTAAATTAAACTAGCGAATTTTCCCGAGAACTCAATTTCTCTATTTTTCAAATTAAATTAATTAGGTACGCTTTTGTGCCGTATTTTTGTTGCGCAAAGAAAGAGCGTTAACAAGAACTTACATATTTTATTGCTTAATGAAAACTTAGTTCAGGAATATTTTCAGAGTGAACTATTTATTGTGTCGCACTCTACAAATCAAATATTTTACCTCAAAGTAATATTATACAATTTAACATTTTCTACCCTAGGTACCATACTACTATAAATACTTACTTACCGAAAAAAAAACCATCTAAATTGTCAAACAAGAATCATAGGGCTTTTATAGACCGCGTTTTTTAAACGCGCCGACGACGCGCGTTTGTATCGCTATATCTATCCTCCTAACGCCCAGAGTCCTTTATAAAGGACTTATTGTGGGGTATGGGTCCCACTGAAAAACAGCGTTGTGGCTTGCCGCAACATTATGCTGAGTGGGTCACAATTTATACTATGCGATGTTTTTTTTTTTAATTATTATTTCTTCCTAACGTGTTTTTTCTGTGTATCGAATATGTGTAAATAAATGTCTCTCTCTCTCTCTCTCTCTCTCTTATTGTAATTTTAAATCAAACTCTATCATAAATGATATTAAGTTCATAAATCAAAAATTTGTCTTGGGCGTCAGGAGGCTATACACACGCCATACGCACGTAAGTTAGACTTATATTATAACTTACGTACAGTCACCAGCACCAATATCTGACACAACAAGCGTGTATAAATATCTGATACGACTCTATTTCTAGGGCCGGAAGGACGTGTCAGATATTTTTGCACGCTCCGCTGTGGCAGAAATTAATGCTGGTGACTGTACGTATCAACCATAATACGCACGCCATACGGCTTGCTCTATGGGACAAAAAAGTGTATAAAGGCTTGTAAAAATAACTAAATACTCTTCCAGTGACGCAGCTATGGCAGGACTAGGCAGTGCCGTTCACCGGGGCCACCACGCTCAGGGGGCCTTCGGATCCTAACCAGGGGGCTACAACGAAATTCGAAAATCTAAATTCGTATCGCACCGTCCCTTTCACTCTCGTATTAAATAATGTAAGCGTCAGCAGGACGGCAAGATACGAAGTTCGAATTTTGCACTTGTGTCTCACGACCAGCGGTACTAGAGTTCACCTGCTGAACGACAATACGGTTTCCGTAATCTTCTGGTTTACCTGACGTTGGGCACAGGCGATTGAGACAACATTGGCTGTTAGCTTACTTTGACGGGTACAAAGCACTCCTCTCAAGTCTAGAAATTATGCGGATGTAGCTTCCTAACGGACTAAAGTCCATGCTCTGACTCCATGTCTAAAAGCTGTGTGCTATACGATATCAATGATATGCTGCCAACTGGCGGCATTCACTGTTATGCGGATGATAGTACGGTTGATGCCTCTTACACCGCCGCGCCAATATTTCTCGGGAAAACGTCACAGAGTTTGTGTCTGAAATTGAGACTTCCCTTAAAGAAGTTTCAGAATGGGGTAGACTTAATTTAGTCCGTTTTAACCCCACAAAGACACAGGTTTGCGCGTTTACCACAAAAAGTCTGCGTTTGTCGCATCACCTCTTTTCGAAAGCACTTCCCTAGCTACCACAGCCAGTATCGGAATCCTTGGTATCGACATCTCGAGTGAAGTCCAGTTCCGCGGCCATTTAGAGGGTAAGGCTAAATTAGCCTCAAAGAAGCTCGGCGTGCTCAACAGATCGAGACAGTATTTCACTTCGGCCCACCGCCTCCAGCTTTATAAGGCGCAGGTTCGCCCACATATGGAATACTGCTCTCATCTGTGGGCAGGGGCTCCCAGTACCAGCTTCTCCCTCTGGACCGCATACAACGGAGAGCGACTCGAATAGCCGGCTGCCAACGAGTTTCCGATCGACTTGACTCTTTGAGAGATGTAGCTTCACTGTGCATCCTCTATCGCATGTAAGTGCTCCGAGGAGTTATTCGGGTTGATCCCTGCCGCATCCTTTCGCCACCGACCTACGCGACAACACTTCCATCCTCACCATTTGGAACTGTGCGTTTGAATTTCCTGCCTCGCACAACAAAACTCTGGAATGAGCTATCGCCTGCGGTATTCCCGGACCGCTATGACTTCAAGTCTTCACGTACTCCTACCTTAAAAACGCACTTGACTAATGGGCGACGGTAATCGCTTACCATCAGGCGATCCGCCTGCTCGTTTGCCCTATACCATAAAAAAAAAAAAAAAAAAAAAAAAAAAACGCAACGGCCGTTTCAGCTCTACATTTTTAATGTTTACTCGTAAAGCTTGTTCAACTTTACGAGTACCAATAAATAAGTACCTACCTAGCTAATTACTGTCACTTTATTTATTTAAGAATATATGTATTAAAGCGTTTATTCCTGCTGAAACGTCCTTTTTTTTTTTCTCGATTATTCCACAAAAATTGAATGAAAAATAATAATGTTGTCTGATAGAACACTTCTTAATATATAAGTAAATGTGTCTACTCTACTATGTGTGTGTAATGTGTATGTGCTCTTAAGATTTGTACTAATGTACTAAATGTTGATATTGTCATTCATAATCACACCATAAAGAACACCAAAAATAAAAAAGTTTCTACGCGACCGACGAATCGGAAAACACTCAATCAGCGGTGAAGGCGCCCTGGCGCCACTATCTATACGCAAAACCTTTAGTTCCATTATTCATCAACATCAATATTTTATTTTATTTTATTTACGTTTAACCACGAATAAATTCAAATACTAACCAACACATAAAGGCACACTGTCGTTCCATCTGTTATCGTCGTAGCACCATATCACGCGCGCCCTCTGCCGCGTGTCGACGAAAACGTGATGGACGTTGCACATGTAGTGAGCTACGTCTTCATTACGGTACACGAGGTAGCCGTCAGATGGAGCTGGCAGCGTCACGCAACCTATACCTGCAAATGTAAATAATAGATGGCGCTGTTTTCAATTAGCGTAAAATGGTAAATGTAGAGTTAATGTTACTAATTTCGCAGTAATTTCACACTAACTTAGCTACTTAGCTTGGTAAAATAAACATGGCGAAATAAAAAATAATAAATGACGAAAATAAATTGGAAAACTTGAGAGTAAAATTTGTTTTATTTTTTCAGTAGATACATCGTTGTGCCTTGAAGTCACTTTTAACAACATAGATGGCGCTATCAGTACCATTTGACCACCACCACCCACCACCATTTTGTATGCGGCATAGGATCCAAAATTATAAAATAAATCATATTACCTCCTTTTTTAAAAAGTAAATCGACCTCCAGTTTAAAAGATAAGATCCCCCTTATACACATGTCTTTTTGTTCTTATCTGTTAGGTTAGGTAATTGTTTTACAACACCATACAATGCTAGAATGCTACTATCATCTCTTAATTCTATTAGTATCTAACATAAAAAAATAGAATAAGTCCTCTCAATTACTGGATACTTACTCTTATAATGAAACAACACCCCTCTCTTGGGGAAGGCCCCCGCGGACCTCGCTTCCACCACGACTTCTACCGTCTCCGTGACCGAGGACAGACGGAGCGGCAGCTCCACCTGCTCGCATGACGACAACAACGAATCCCCGTTAGCATCCTGTACTAGCACGTAGTCTGTGCACGCGTTCTCGAATGGGCCTATACCTGTAGAAAAAATTAACGTCACATTTTACAGGTGCGCTTATGAAAATTAGGAATACAACAAACATTCTGCTTTTAAGGACATTTTTTTTTTGCTAAACACGCTTTGAATACAGCAATATTTTATAAGTATGTGAAATATACAGGACATCCAACAGAGTGACCCAAACCGGAGGCCGTTTTGTCTAACACACTTGGAATCACAATCGTTTTCATCTCTTCTTCTGACACACACACACACACACACACACACACACACACACACACACACGGTATAAGACGAGGGTAGAAAGAGATCAGCGCGTTAGACAATACACAGACATAAATACTAATACTGCCAACGACACTTATTTTTATAAGCAGCCGGGTAGGCAAAAATCTAGCCGTCGCCGGTTGCCGCTAGTAGCGACATCTCTTAGCAACAGCACTAATCCACTTACTTCTCAAGCTGACATCTAGCAGCGTGACTCGTATCCTCTGTTCTGGATGCGCTCGCAGGCGCCAACGACATTCGTCGCCGATGTAGTAGTGAGGATATCCCGGAGTGCGAATATAACCCTCACTCGCTGCGCCTGCGACACCCAGCGCCACCTCGCGGTTGCAATAGTGGATGGAGACTGTATCTGGAATTAAAAGATTGAACATGTTTGATATTTGGGTAAGTAAGTAATCGGAGCGTAGTCGATCGGAGCGACATAGGGTATCCATAATAATATTATAAATGCAAAAGTGTGTGTTTGTATGTTTGTCCGTCTTTCACGTCGAAACGAAGCAACGGATCGACGTGATTTATGGCATAGAGATAGTTTATGGGCCAAGAGTGACATAGGCTACTTTTTATCCTGGAAAATGCACAGTTCCCGAGGGAACAGCGCGCGATAATCGAATTCCACGCGAGCGAAGCCGCGGGCAAAAGCTAGTTATATAATATATAGGGATGGGCCAAAGTTCGTTCGTTTTACATTTGGTTTAAAAGTGTTTATAAAAAAAAAGCGTTTATTTACTCCACCACATTCCAGTAATACAATCGGTAAATTTACACATTACAGTTGCATTAGATACAAGACTTGTGCGGTGGAGACTGGTGCCTGAACTAGGGGAAACCTGTATGTCAGATCACCAGGCCTCCGAACCCCAGATGTCTGTAGCTAAAACCGGTTCGGTTTAACCGAATTCCGGCAGGATGAGCCGAACTTCGGCATTTAGCCTAGCAAGAAGAACATTCGGCACTAGAAAAAAGCACCTACTTGTACCTACTGAATAAAAAGCATATTAGTAAAATATGCAACTAAAATTAAATAAACTTAGTACATGTTATTTTAATAAACATCTTGATTACAATTATTAAATTGAATTAAAAAAAGATTTGATTAACAATTTTCATAAATATAAACAAAATATTTTTAATTATTAATGTGTGTCTCAACAATTTAATTTAATAACAATCTCTTATTATCTATCTAGTCGTATTAAAAATTTACTAGACGCAGGATACTGGACCGAAATTAGGCCGGATTTTTGCAGAATGTTCGGCCGAAGTTCGTATTGGGTTCAAACCACATTCGGCCCATCTCTAATAATATTTCAATACGTATGGCGTCCGCGAAAAAATATATGCCGGGAGGATTAAAAACGCAGTTTATATGTAACATTACGTATGAGTACTTACCTAGGTATCAAATGAAAGGTAATAATTATTCCAAATTATTGTCAAGTAACATTTGTTGTGTAACACTCTTAAGGTTTTCACAGAATTATCAAAAAAAGGAATAAAAAGAAATTTAAAGTTTTTTTTTCTTTAAACCTTCACAAGAACAGTTATAGGTAAGTTAGCAAATACGGATCACAAATCACTAGAAACTGCTGGTTCTAAATACTCGTAATAAATGAATACCGCTTAATCTACATTCTAGCATCTACAATTCTAGACCATTACTTGGTTTAATTTATTACTATAAGGTCCCAAATCGTGCCACTTAACACTGCGATATTTCTAACCCTAGACTTTACTCTAGTGAACTGGCTAGCGAAACTAGGCCAAGAATAAAAGCTTTAAGACTCTACTTTTCCATTAACTCTTGTTACCTTGGCACGGAAATATTCATATTCAAATTGTTTTAATTATTATGAATGTGTTCGTGTGTAAATTTATCTGTATAAAACGTCTGTGTGCGTTATACAAGCGTCACTGAAAAAATATATTTGCTAAAAGTAACAAAAAAAATGACACTTGTAACATAACTTGAGTGACTACAAAACTAAGGCCTACTAGTAGCTAAAATTAGGTGCTGTCTTACAAAACCAGTTTTGCAATATTAGCATTATTTTGGTTCCTTAAATTTTGGCTAAACGTCAAGTAGCCTAGCTACTTCAGCTATCCTTTTTTTCAGTGATTGGTCGCTGTCGGCACCGTCAGTCACGCACACTTAGATGTCTTCTAAGCACGTTCACTAGCACATCGATAATTTGTCGTAGACTGGCGCGCTTTATTATTTTAACAAAACCGTAGATTATGAGGACTTAAATCGCCTGAAAAACACGTTTAAATTCCATCAAGCTTTTGTTACAAGCACTAAATAAAATAAGTATGAATGAGAATAGAGACATTTCACTGACATAGTTTCAACCATAAACTATGCTTTACGGTTAGTTTACGGTAGTTGTATGTTAGTATTTTTTTAACGTGAAAAGAATGAGCACAAAACAATACCTCTACCCAAAAGTCTTTGTTATAATACAAATCAATATCGCATCGCTTCTCAACCGTTCAAATTCAAATTTCAAATTCAAACCATTTATTCAGTAAATAGGCCGCAATGGGCACTTTTACACGTCATTTTTTAAACTACCAGCGCTTTCGGAAAGACCATCATTGCCAAGAAGAATGCGCCGCAAGAAACTTGGCAGAAAGTCATTTTTTCATAATAATAATTACAAAAAAAATACTTAAAAACTACAGTATACAATTAAAGAAAAAATACAAAATAATAATAATACAGGGATGTATGGGGTCTCTTAGTTACAAAACTAAACACTAACTATATCTAAACTATATCTACGTTCAGTGGAAGTGTAGAATGCTTCCACCGTCATAAATTTTAAAATAATAATAATAATAATAATTCAAATATTATGGTCCGTTATTTTGGTTTTTTGCTTATATTCGGGACAGTAAAGCTCATATTAATTACAACGCTTAGACACAGTTTAAATCTAGTAACTTATCTACGAACATCGTCCCGCATTGGCACTAGTCCACCAGAGATGTGTCAAGCTGCATGCATACAGCAATAGAGATTGCCGCTTCTACCAGCGCTAAGCTACGCTACAAAAATAGATGATGAGTGATATACCTACACACAGTCTCAGCAATGCATCTGCACATTTGCTGTCACGTTTTGCGACGCGTAACCAGTAGCAGCGTTTTTCACAGTGAAAAGTCACACTGTTTGAGTATTGCTTAGGAGCCAAATATCTACAATTAGATACCTTTAAATCAGCACAGAACCCCTCGGTGTGCGAGTCCAACTTGCACTCGACCGGTATTAAGATTGTTTACTGTATTTATACTTTGGCATGAGCTTTCGTAGCACCGTAGCGACAGACTGCCCTTGAACTCGGATTTTGGCTCAGGGCCGTAGACGTGCTACGGGCTGCGGCTACGGTTTGTTCGGGACACAGAGAAAAACAGGTACACTTTCATGGAAAAATCACTTCTTTATTTTGCTTTAAACGCGTCTTAAGACGGCAACAAAGGCCTCCCCATCAGAACGCCACAATGAACGACAACTCGCCACTTGCATTAGTTGCCCGATACCCTCGTGATGTCGGCAATCCAACTAGGTGGGGGGACCGCCAATGATTCATCTTCCGGTTCGGTAAACGCGTCTAAATGTCGGTAAGTTCATCAGGTGGTGACAGTTTAGTTTATATGCTTTATGATACGGAAATTGGTGAATGATAAATACTTATATAAAACAGTTGCACAGACGCACCTGATTACAGCTGCACCTGCCTGATTACACACTTAGTACACGTGCCTGATTTAGTAAACTATGGAGAAGTATGTACGTCAAACTACTTTATCTAAGTAGGTAGGTATCTTTATTTAAGAAGGTAAATATTGCGTAATATTATATTATGTAAAACTTTTCCAATTATTGAAATACGTTTGATATAAACTTTTTTATGGATAGCTATAAAGATAAAGGGTGGGAGAGTAAACAGGACAATAAATTTAACATAGTATATACAGTTCACTTTCAAATAAAACTGCTGCGAAGTTAAGTGAAAATGGCAACTGAAAACTAATTAGGTGAGAGACTTGTCAAAAAATACAGTTGTGATGAATCATCATCATCATCATCCCAGCCTATATACGTCCCACTGCTGGGCACAGGCCTCCTCTCAGAACAAGAGGGCTTGGGCCATAGTTCCCACGCGGGCCCAGTGCGGATTGGGAACTTCACACGCACCATTGAATTGCTTCGCAGGTTTGTGCAGGTTTCCTCACGATGTTTTCCTTCACCGCATAGCTCGTGGTAAATTTCAAATGTAATTCCGCACATGAATTTCGAAAAACTCAGAGGTGCGAGCCGGGGTTTGAACCCACGAACCTCTGCTTGAGAGGCGATAGGTCAAACCACTAGGCCACCACGGCTCGTGGGTTGTGATGAATGTGTTTAAAAAAATATATACGTGTTGAACGTGGTTTTTCTTAGCAGATGTTTTTCTGGATCGGTGGTAGGTTTTTTGACATTCATATGTGCTTGGAATAGGCTAAATTTAATGAATATATTTTGATTTGGACTCGGAAAAATAATCTACTCGTACTTTTACCATATTGCTACTTAACCACAAATTGTACATAATTTTTCAACATAACAATTTTTCTGCCTCGTTGGTATATTATAAAACAAAAAAGGAAGCGTTTTAAAGGAAAGTGAACTTTCTTCATCCAAGTCTAAGTATGTGAACGATGCAGAGGTTGCGAAACAAACATTTAGATAACGTTGTTTGTGCACATTATTAACTTTTATGTAAGACTAGAGTTTACCCACGGCTTCGCACGCGTTAACTATTCAATTTGGTAGTTAATTGAAATTCCGGGATTTTGCATATTTCCCCTGGGAATTCCCAAATTTTATATCGTGGTCTTCATTGAGGTTGTGTTAAGAACAACTGTCCAAAATTTCCAGATTTTATCCCTATCTTGGGGGAATAGGTATCGGCATAAAAAGTAGCCTATGTGTTATTCCAGACGTCTTACGCGAGTGCAAGGGACGGTGCTATACGAACTTTGATTTTAGAGTTTTGTAGTGGCCTCTCTGATTTTCTATCACAACCACCACCACTCTGACAAGAGTGTAGCAACTTAGAAGATATACAGCGTGTTGTGGATACAGCCTCAAACTGTAACCAGGCGTAGATTTAAGTGCTGTGAACCAATATTAAAACAAATTGTTAATTTGGAATTAACTAGCAGCAATGATGCGTTTAATAATTAGATACGGGAGAAAGAAGCGTCCTGTGACAGCTGTCACGTCGACAAGTGCGATGTTTTGAATAAAAACAAAGTAGTATCATGTATACATTGCATGCTAATTTATTTATGAGGAAAATAATAAGTCTAATTTTATTACAAAAACACTAAACACTTTATTTACAACTAACCTAACCTAACCAACAAAAAGTTGGAATACCCCCACTTTGTCACTTTTGCTGTAGCCCAAGACGGTTGGAAGAGAATTTATTGAAATGGCCAGGGACAGTACAATGTATTAAATGTTAAGTCACTTTAGACCCCCCCCCCCACGCAATAAAAAAAGTGTCGATCGGCCAAGCCGAGCTTAAACTTTCGACGTCTTCGTTTGAAGTTATTGGATAATTATGTATACTTATAGATTTTTCCAATATAGCGGGATAGGTGGAATTAAAGAGAAAAAAAGCTTACAAATTATTTCATTTCATCTGAACGAAATTATTTCCGGGAGATACACAACTACCTAAAAACTGGCGTAAACGGAAAAACACCCCCTTGTTATTTCCCGAAGCTATTAAACCTATTGATTTACGAGCAACAGTCGACCTTTGAAACTATTTCCATTCGCAAAACACGCTTGCTCTGCCGTAAGATATTGCGGTATGAATGCCCAATATATTATCGCTACTTAGTTTACGCACATGACCTTCATGTATTAGTTTTTTTTTAAACAACTGAGAAAAACGGGTATAAGAGTTAACAGTGGAGCTCAGGTCAAGAAATGCTGAGAATGTTAAGCGTAAGACCAAAATCAAACAGAATATTCTGACTGTTCTACAAAAGTAAAGTACATTGTGTCTTAAGGGCGGTAAATAAAGAATTACGAACGAGAGTCTATTAGAAGCCCGAAGTCGAAGACTGAGGGCTTTAATGAGTCGATGTTCGTAATTTTAGTACCGCCCGTGCGCCTGACGTGCGTGTGCATGTGGTCCTGCAGCAGCGCGCGCAGCAGTATCAGTACGGGCCCTGGCTCATTTATCGACCTTGGGCTTCATGACAAGAAAATGTGTACGGGCAATGACTCGTTTACCGACCACGGGCTTCATGACAAGCACATTAAGGTCGAGGGTTTTATTTGGGGGGTTGCAAGCAAGGTAGCCTGCAGTTACGACCCTGTTTACGAGCAAGTGTGATGAAAGTTTTATTTGATCAATGCACCAGAGGCTGCATTGCAAGTACGCTCAATAATCCATTCACAATCTCTTTCCACAATTACCCTTTACCATTTGAAATAAAAAATGGTGAATCTGATTGTGGTACCAAGTGCGCTAGACAATATAAGCTCTGAAAACGGTGACAGTCTATTTTACGAGCTTAGCATATTTTAACCCGGCCCCATATCAACTGTCGCATCAATCAATCGATAAGTAGATCAAATAATCCGGGTACAGTCAGCAGCTGCTAGGATAAAGATAAAAAACACTTAATTCAGCACGATAGTTTTAAACGCAGTTTTATTAGCTTTACTTGTAACTATTTCATCATCATCATCATCAGATCAGCCATAGTATGTCCACTGTTGGACATAGTCCTCCCATAGACCTGCAGTTGCCTTGGTTGGAAGCGGCTTGCATCCACCGTGAACCCGCGACTTTAACCAGGTCATACGTTCATCTCGTTGGTGGACGACCTACGTTGCGCTTGCCGATCCGCGGTCTCCACTCGAGAACGTTTCGGCCCCAACGGCCATCTGTTCTTCGTGCTATATGGCCTGCTCATTGCCACTTCAACGCGCTAATTCGCTTCTCTATGTCAGTGATCCTTGTTCTTCTAAGTATCTCCTCATTTCTGATAACTATCTGATTCTGATTCTATCTGTAATAGTATAAATACTTTAGGTCAAACTCACGACTTCATACTTATGTCTTTTGTTGCAGCAATAAAGTCTTTTACAGTCCTATGTTTACACTTTACTACCGTCGCTGTCGCTTCATGTTTGAAATTTTGTGTAAAATTGTCAGAAGGCTTACAGTGCATGTACTGCCGTTTCGCACATAATTTTTCCCCAAATGTTTCATTTGGCAAATGTTTAATTTCCCAAGTTTCAAATTTCTCCGAAACCAAAAATTCTTCTCAGAATATTTTCTTATGGTTTTATAGAGCACAGTAGGTTAGGTTAGGTTTGTTTTATGAAAGTACCGAAGTTTGATACTTGGGAATTGAAACATTTGCGAAAAATATTTTGCCCAAACGGCAGAGAACCCTTACAGTGACAAGGTACTATAATGTAACGATATTTGACCTCGACTATACTATACACGTTGACGCAGCAGTGTTCCCAATATTAAGCATTTATCGACAGTGCGATTGCCGATTAAAGCACGTTACCGACCTATTTAAAAACAATAACCAAGCAGCGTCCGCTGCTGCCAACTGTACAGCTACTGTAGATCCTCCTTTACTAGATCACATTAGGCTAGGAGCCCAACGAGATCTGATGTCGAACGTCCCGCCAAATTAGCAAAATGGATCCGGTAACCTACTTACTACGGCAACATTGAGCTGAACGAACATATGGGTCAATCACCCACCAGAAAAAAGGAAGGAGGATTATGTTTCATGCATGTATGTATATCTATTTCTTTGGCACCCACTGTAGTGTCAACCGCTGGACGTATTTTAACATAAGGTTTCATCATAACTGACAAGGGTAAGGAAGTGGCATAGGGTATACATAGGTATATGTCGGCGGCCGATCGTAAAATCCGCCAGATCACGAAATTCTTAGGCATATCATGAAATGGCGCCATTTCATGAATTGGCTAAAAGTTGGCCAGGCATATCACGATCTGCCTGAGAAACAATACGGCAGATCGATTAGAGCAACGCATTCGTCGATATTCCTAGCTCTATACCGGGCACATCGTGATATGCCGAAAAAAATAAATTTCAGGTACGACGAGCGAAGCGAGGAGTGGTTAGTATTAACTGTGACCACAATGCACGAGCGGGCGAAGCGAGCGTGCCGCGGCAGCGGCCGGCGAAGAACCAGAACCGATATGGCGGCGTTTCGTGATATGCCTAAGAATTTCGTGATTTGCCTAAACGTCACTAGGCAAATCGTTAAACGTTGAGTTTTGAACGATATGGCGGATGTCCCTTAGCCAATTCATGAAATGGCACCATTTCACGATATGCCTAGGAATTTCGTGATCTGGCGGTTTTTACGATCAGCCACCGACTATATACGAGTACATACAAGGTGTCTCTGAACATAGGACTTTTATTCAAGGTTCTATTCTACTCGCATAACTAAGCTACTTTTGTTTTGTAACATTTTCAAATAACTTGATATCGATAATTTATTGATCCTTAAAGTTTAATCGTTAAATCTGTGTATCGATCGGACATGGTGGTGTTATCGCTGTCTCTTGGTACGGGGGTACTTGGTACGTTTGAATAATTAGCTCAGTTATGCTAGTAGAATCGAACCTGGGATTTAAAGCCTCATCATCACAGACTCCCTGTATAATATTTCAATATGTCGTCCACGAAAAAAAAATGAAGCAGGATAATTAAAGATACCAACCATCCCACTTACTCTCATTAAAAACCATTATATCAAATAAAAATTGAAAATAATACTTTTCCAAATCGGTTTATAAACATCGAAGTTCTGACGTAACAAATATAAATAAAAAATATACAATAAAAAAGAAAACCCCATTTTTGCAGTCGGTTGAAAACAGGGGTGCAGCATTTTCGTCACGCATCAAGTAATAATATTAATGTTTGTAAACTTCATCCATACGCAACACAAAGTTCGATTAGATAATACCCAACTCAGAAATGTCAATCTATCTAATCGGCTTATACAAATTAATCCGCCAGCTGCATAAAATTCGCCTTTGTTAAGTTTAGAAGATTTTATCTGAACTAAACTATGATTTAGTTCATTATTACAACAGAAGGCTGCGTGTAAAATATTTGTAAAACTTTTTTCACTAATCATGCTCGTAAAGTTGGTATTTATGCTGGATCTAGGCGACATAAAATTTATTTTTTGGCTCTAGTGCATAAAGTAAAATCTTCATCTAAGACCAAGGTAATCAGGTGTCAACAACCACAACCAAAAAGTTTCAATATATTTTTTTTACAATTTTTATTTTATTTAGCTGTTGCCCGTGGCTTCGCCCCCGTTCTAATTTTTCTAAATTTTCTTCCATAGAAACCTTCTCCTGACAATAACGAAAGTAACAAAAAAATATTTATCAACACATTTTACGATTAATTTTATTTATATATAGGTAGGTAGATAAAACTAAAAATCAATCAAATCAATCAAAATAAATCAATAAAACTAAAAATTTATAATTAAGTAGGTATTAGCAATGTATGAAAAATAAAAGGTGCCTATATAGTAAGTGAACAATTGTTTCCACTGTCGCTATTTAATTTCCTCTCAATCGAAGTGAAAAGTAGAGTGTAAAACTCGAGCATTACACTTATTTTCCCCTCGACGTGTCTATCCACCCTCGCCTCACCGGCTCGGGTGGCTATATGAACGTCTCGTTCATGATGAAACATTGTTTGAATAACTTGTTTGACGTTTTGTTTTTGGTTGACAATATTCACAAAAATTATCATTATGTTCCGAAGTAACCGGCTTAAGGTCTCCACCCACTACACCGTATCATGACATGACCATAATAGGAACGTGCCAGGAACGGAATGTCAAACGCATACATGACACGCGACGGCGACGGTTGGTTAGGAAACGTGCGAATGTAATTTAGTTATGCAACATGAAACTGATAGCAGTTGAAACGATAGTAGAGCTCAATTGTAGTAGTATGTTTTCCTAGGAATACGATTTAACTTGTCAAGTCTTTGTAAGCTACCGATAAAATATACTAGGCACCATAAAAATCGCATTAAGCCCAATTTAATCGAGCTTAAATATCTCCCCTAACCATAAACTATAGATTCATCGATAACCATCGCAAGGATATTGGATAGATGTGTTGTTTTGATAAACATACTCGGCCATCCTCGGGTGGATTCGGGCGTCCTCGGCAATATCCGAAATGGCACGAAACTAATAAATTCTGACTTATCGGCTATCTTTTTCAGGGTGACGTGAATGTGCCTGATGGATCCTTTGCCTGGCTTTCACCTTATTGGGTATTGGTCAATACCCCAGTAAGCACGCGTATGTCTTTATAGGGTTCCGTATCAAAAGGACCCTGCGATTATTAATAAATAAAAAACATTTATTTTAGGCATCATGGCCCATACAATAAATACCTTACAGAATAACATACATAGAATAAGTTAAGAAAATTTAATCAAGTAACCGTGATTGCAAATATAATTTAGGTTTACTTTTTGTAATCTGTTACTGATATTACTAACAACAAAATGTAACCGCAATCGTGATCTGTAGTTAACTAGGTTACATATTGCCCAATAAACAGGTACAGGTACAGTACCTGTTATTTTATCTTGTTACTTTGTTTATATGCCGAATAAACATTCCTGCCTTTCTTTCTTAATTTGATTGGTATTATCATGTACCTTATCTACCTACGCTGTATTCGGTTTCTTAACAAACTCTTCCACACGGTTTAGGAATATTTCGGCGCAAATTCATTTCGCAACTTTTCAATTCCCAACAGTTTAATATTCCTGAAACTGTAAATATTTCAGGATTTTTATAAAACTAACCTAATCTAACCTAAAGGGTTCTACACCCTGAAATAAATCCTGAAATATTTACAGTTTGCGAAATAAAAAGTTGTGAAATGAGACAGGTTGCCAACCTTAGTTGCGAAATGAACGAATACCATTCCACACAACGACGCAAAACAAGTGGTCGCAAAATGCGGTTCATTTTACGCGACACTCAACACAAAAAGACGCTCGTTTGGCTCCAGCCTTATGGAATCGATGTGACAATGTCAATACCGTGATAATGTGAAAATTATGCTTCTATTCTTACATATAATTGCTAATAGCTTGCCAATGGCTTGTAATGATTTTACGCCCTTTCCTATTATACCATTCGTTATAATGAGAAAGCGATTCTGCGTGATATATCATTTTGTCAGCACATAATGATGATATATATTTAATTTTCATTATTCGCAACCTCGTAACGCTGCAAATAAATGTAGTCAAAATTATTTGTTGAAGCAATTGGGAGTGCTTCATGGTATTGTTCAATAATAATTTTATTTTTAATTTATTATAGGTAAAGAAGGAAAGAAAATCATAATAATTTGGTCACATTTTACAAAAAAGTTATATTTTAACACGAACCATATTTACAAGTCAAATGGACACAAAAAGGAATGCTGATATTCTGCCAGAACCTCGGCCTTAAGGGCTTCTAAAACTAAACTTAAAGTAATAATTAATTGGGCTATACGGGAAGGAAAACGGATCATAACAATTATACACATAATTATGCACAATCGGTAACATTAAAAAAAATAACAAAACAAGAAATACTGTCGATCGCACTACAAGAGACAGTGGGTACAGAACACAAAATAAAGTTTCCGTTAAGGCATATTTTTCTGTAAACCAGTTTAACGTTTACTACTATTACTTACACTTTCTGACCTCACCATAATATTTCCACAACAGAAAAAAATCTTGTGTTCTCCCTAGATCAATACCAAGCAGTCACATGCTAAAATCCGGCCAATCACACGCACGTGCTACCTAAATTATGTGTTGCCATACTCCATTACCCAAGCCCCTGATTTTGAGACATTTGGGGTAAATTCGTCAATGTATCGACACCCAACCAAATTTATCTGACCCGCCCTGCCTTAGACTACTGATTGGCACGCTAAGAAGATAAAAGAGCTGCGGGGGTCTAGTTCTAATGGCCGTTCAACACAATAGATATTGGTCACGTGGGAATCACCGAGGGTAGTTTCATGGCACTGTTACAATACGTTTATGGCCACCAAATGTTCACGGAACCATTTACTAACACAAACCGCATTTACCCATTTTGAACCTTAGCGAGATTACATAGCTGGGTAACTGACGGCAAACTGTATTGTAAATGTAAATGGATGCTATCAAAACGTCGGTTGTAAATTGGGTGTCATTATCAATTAATTTTAAACTCGGATCTGTCCGTGATGGCGGGCGTCCCTTCTGTTTGCTGTAATATTTTGGACAGCTATTTTGTGACGTGCTAAAGCGATGACAGCTTTGATAATTGCTCACGGAAACTAAAGTATTTCGGATGCGAGTTATGAAATTAGTTTTCAATTGGATGTTCTAAATTTGACAATATTGAAGCCCCAAGTTATTGAAGTAAATGCCTCGCAAACAGTAAGCTGTTGTCATAGAATCAATTTTTCCCTCTACAACCAACACAACACCAACAACACAAGGTCAGTCGATACTTCTCTGTTTGTCTTTCTGTCTGTTACCTTTTCTCGCTTTAACTGCTGAACCGCCTTAGATAAACTTTGGTATGGAGATACATAGTTCGACCGTAGGAAAGACAGGAGTGCTATTGCCGTCACTCACGTTCCGTCTGTCTATTTCTCTGTCTATCACATAGGTTTTACAGCCAAACGGTTGTAGCTACGCAGATTTCACTTTGACACTAGGTACGCGAAGATGTGTTACGAGGGATGTGTATTTCAAGAACCAATAGAAACCTTTATTTACCTAAAGTTTCAGGCAGCGTTCCCACTAGAGCTATGCTGTGCGAGGATAGGTTGAAGCGTTTTATTGGTTCATGAAGAACACATCCCTCGTAACACATCTTCGCTCATCTCTGGTGGACACAGCCCGCAACGTAGCAAGTATTTAACAAGTTTACCCCGAGCGGTCAAACTGGCAACAACAAGACACGTGTTAGGGACATGACTTCCTCAGGGACGGGGATCCTAAGGGATCCACAATTGAATTCAAGTGTGGGAAAGGTTTCGGGTAAACTTAAGTGGGGGGGTTGCGACTAATGATTTATTGACTGTAATTCACTTCTCAAAATGTCAGGGGATCAAATAAATATTTGGGATTGATACCTAGCCAGGCAAGAACCAAGTACTTATTTCTGATATGTGTGTAAAAACCAAGAGCGTGTCGAATAAGGATAGGGTTCCGTAGCCGTCACCAAAAAATCATGCAATATTTTTCTAAGGATTTTGTTTGTACGGAATTTTCTAAGTATGTACATAGATGTAAGTAGTCAAACATAACCTAGGGCCCATCGATCAGACATTCTCAAATTTAAACTCCTGAGCCTTTTAACCACACCAAGACCGTAAAGTTTAAACCTCAAACGTGATTTCAGGGATACTTCCGCCTTTGTGTAATTTTATTAGCCACAGAAAAGCTTTAAAAGGCTAAATGACTTGTTTTATGGGGCGAAAGACTTGAGCTTTTTATATTCAGTGGGGTTACATAAGCTTTTAGAGGAACTAAATGACTATTAAAGATAATAGAAGTTTCATTACATGATTCCTAATTCTTTTTAATTACTAAGTTTCCTTTATTTGAGTCCTTATTTAACCTCCTGAGCCCGAACTTTTTTTTAAAGACATACTACTTAAGACCTGGACGTGGTTCACCAGCTTTGTTATTTTGGATTTTATTTCAAAATTCTTAAAATTCTTTATTCAACGAACAATTTGTACTTTATAAAGTACATTCGGCCGTTATTCTTAGTGTTAATTGGTCCTTTATAAAGTACGCGAGAGCTCAGGATGTTAAACTGATTTTCATACAAGTGCCAGCACCACATCTGCTCAACACTTGGTAAATTTAATCGTTGAATATACCTCGGGTGAGGCCTTTAACAGAAGCAAATAATTAAAACATAGATCGTACTTCTCAAACTGAACAACATTAGTTCAGCAACTATTAAAAATAATTAGTTTGTTATATCTCTTACACTTTAACGCCGTTCACTGCGTTTGACCGATCGCCCTAGCTCATAATTCACCCATTTTCGCACGCTGCGTCAAATTCATGTCATTACATTTTGAAATGTAAACGAGCTTCGGTGTTCACATGTGAGAAGTCGAAGCAATGGCAGTGATTCCCAATCGCAATGCCGCGTGGAATTCAAGTGTTCTAGAGGAGGCCTGTGCCCAGTGAATATTTGAGATTAAGACAATCCTTACACTTTAAGCCACTGCCACACGCATCTGTGTTTCCGGAATTCGCCCAAGAGGCGCTGTTATAATATTCATAAATTTTTGACTTGTGCGGGTTGCATGGTGACCAGATCCTTTGTTCGAATAAGCAATGTAAAGCGAATTCGTATGTTTTCAAAGTGACGGTGAGTCAATTTTAGAGTTGAGACAGTCGCAATGTATTCTTACCATCACAGAATCGTGTCGTAATGAATGATATTTAATATTCAAATAAAATTATTTACTTTGATAAGGTTCCACTCGGCCAGTAAAAAGGTTTGACTGCATTAGTAAACAAACTTTCTAATAACAAAGGAGGCGTAACTAACGTCACAACTGCGAATTATCAATGTATCAACGAATGATTCACCGCTAGAGGGTAGTGTAGCGTGAGGAAATCCGAATATCAAATATAGTTTTTGTCCGCGGGTTTGTTTATCATTAGTAATTTTTGAAATTCGGTATACAAAATTTTAAGGACAAATAGTGTATCCGGGAAAATTGAATTTGTGATTTGGACGGAGTCGCGGGTAACGGCTAGTTATAAATAAATGCAAAAGTTTGTGAGCGTGTGTGCGTCCGTCTACGTGTGCATGTGTATGTTTTTACCCTTTCCTGTTAAAACCTTTGCTGGACGGATTTAGATGAAAGGTAAGTATGTACCATCAGCCAAATATGTGGTCCACCAACCAAAAGTTGATGATCGTTTGCATGTTATAAAACAATAATGCCAATAGACGTGTCTGTCAAGTTGAAAGTTCGACTTTAGCGACATATTCATTTCATAGGAACTTGTTTAAAAATTGATAGACCACTTATTTGGCTATGGTACTTAGACTGAATAACATATCAATTAAAATAAAACTAACCTAAACTTAAAATCACACACAAACATCACGCCTGTATTCCCAAATGGGGTAGGCAGAGCACACGAAACGTTACCGCTTCGGAGCCACTTTTAGCAATTTTAGGTTTTAAGTTTGACAAAAACGGTACAATAGTGGCAGGTTGCTAGCCTGTCGCCTACGGTATGCCTAAAACGTAAACTTAAAATACCTACATAAAAAGACAAATAATAATAATAATGAAAACTAAAACAAATGATTTAAACCAGACCCCTCAGTTTCCGAAGATGCTAGGAGCGATCCCTCTTTGAATTGCTATATAGGCTAACCCCCTTATTCATAAACGACAATCAAACCTATTTTAGTTAAAATGCCGCTAAAATTCGTTTGTCCTTATCTGTCACTTCGACATTTGTATTTGTTAGAAAGGGACAAAGCATTTGTTAGTTAACATAGGCTTGTTAAGTTTTATGAATAAGGGGGTTATTCTTTGTCCGAGGAAGCTGTCGGCTCTTCCCCTGTGACGTCTACGTCTTTTAATTTATATGTATTATTTTTGGTTTTTTTTTATTATTAAAAAAACATATTTAGTTATGTAATTAAATGTAGAAAATCTCGTAGAAAATAGACATCGGTTACATGTTCGACGTTTACAAGGTTACACGTTTGACGACCAGATGGCCTAGTGGTTAGAGAACCTGACTACGAAGCTTGAGGTCCCGGGTTCGATTCCCGTGTCGGGGCAGATATTTGTATGAGAAATACGAATGTTTGTTCTCGGGTCTTGGGTATTTACTATTTATTTAAGTATGTATCTATCTGTTGCTTAGTACCCATAACACAAGCTTTGCTAAGCTTACTTTGGGACTAGGTCAATTGGTGTGAATTGTCCCGTGATATTTATTATTTTTTATTTATGTTGATTCTGGTGTTAATTCAGTCTATTATTCTGGTCAGAATGACGCCAGAATGAGCATGTAAAATGTCTTGCTTCGATATAAGGATGGCAAGGCGTGCCTTTGTTCTGCTCGACTTCCCCCACATACCTATTACATTGATTTCATAACAAAAGAACAAATTTTTGCTTTCATCGCATTCTCATTCTCCCCTTTGCCGTTGCATCGGAGTACCACGAAAACCTTTATTAAAGTAAAAAGCTTCCCCTAGAGCGCTTATTCTTAAGACCTTTATACATCGCGACTTACTGTTTACCCACAAACTTTATACGAGATCATTCTCAAAAAGTAATGGTATTGGTGAAGGTTGGGTTTATGTGAAATATGTGGACGTGATAGATAGGTTCAAACTTTATTCACAACAGCAGTATGCTGTTATCATGTATCTGCTGCATTTGTGTACAGTCAAGGGCAAAGATATCGACACGGCCAAAGTTACAAAAATATGTATACACGACTCTATGCACTGAACATTAAGGCCGTGTATACATATTTTTGCAACTTCGGCCGTGTCGATATCTTTGCCTTGACTGTACAACAAAATCTTTATTTTTAGTGTATGTTTTAAGCTAACTGTAATATTTTGTTGAATTTTCTATAGTACCATCAGCCAAATTATGTGGTCTACCATCCTAAAGCTGATGCATGTCATACGAGTAAAACAATAATGCCAATAGACGTGCGTGTCTGTCAACTTGAAAGTTCGACTTTAGCGACATATTCATTTGATAGGAACTTGTTTAAAAATTGGTAGACCACTTATTTGGCTGATGGCTATATTTTGACTATGATAGCTAATATGGCTATAAAGCTCATTTCATTTTTTCATTTTTGCAAAAGTTATTTTCATTTGTTATGCTCTCAATTGAGAGCTATGTGACCATGTCGAAAATAGGCGCTGACTTGGCATATAATTTAAAGGGAAAGCTAACCTAATAAAAGAAAGAAAGAAATACTTATATTTATTCACACACACACAACACAAGACACAAGAATATTATGAAGTACAGTCAACGTCATAAATAAGTGATCACTTTTATACCTTGTCGCTTTCAGTCGGTATACAATTTCGTATGGCTTTTGAAACATGCCGTTAAAATGACAAGGTACAAAAATGATCACTTATTTATGACGTTAACTGTACGATAGTATAGATAGTAAGATTCAACTTTGAAAAGCTGAAAAATTCCCGACTTTATAATTTCAAAGTTCAATATCTCAAAAAATACTAAACCATTTTTTATCAAGCATAGCTATAAGAAACACCGCAAATAAACTCTCTGTCATTTAAAAAAAACAACATTCAAATCGGTCCATCTATTTGAGAGCTACGAAGCAACAGACAGTCATTGGCGTCAGACTTATAACACCCCTCTTTTTTTCGGGGTTAAAAAGCCGTCCCGTGTAAATACCAGTAAATAACCACTAGTAATAATGCCGGGGGGGGGGCATCAATAGGACGTACCATCAAAGCAGGCGTATTTGATGTAGACCGCCCCCGGCCCCCACCCTCTGGCGGGGGGGTAATCCTCCTGCAGCACGAAACTGCAGTGGTTGACTCCTGTACATCTGAAACAAAAATGTTTAATGTAACTTTTTTGCTGACTGTACTTTTTCATCCTATCTACAAGTTCGTACAAATGTCAAGTCAATCCAAACACTGGTAGTGAATGAAATTAGACGCATCGAAGACAGCTTACGTAACATACAACATTGCAATTTTAGAAGCTTGTAAAAATAGTAAAACCTGGATTAGTTCCATATATTTGATCACTACATTTAACTTTGAATCAGCAATTAACTTGGATAAGCAGACCGACCAATCAATTGCAAGTGGCCCAGAGGGAAGTGGAGAGGAAGCTGGTAGGAGTGTTGCTGATGGCCGCAAAACAAATAAATGGCTTCGAGGTCAAAGCAAAGTTGCAGACGTGACAAAACGAGTGGCGGGCTTAACCACTTAAAGTGGGCTGGCCATGTGGCCCGGAATGAGCAGTCGTGGTGCAAGCGTCTCCTAGAGTGGAAGCCATCGGGGGAAAAGCGACCTCAGGGCAGACCACAAATGCGGTGGACAGACGATGTGGAAAAGGTTGGTCTCATATTGGATCCAGAGAGCTCAGTGTCGCGACGAGTGGAAAAAATTGAGGCCTACACCGAGAAGGTTGAGAAAGGCTGAAGAAGAAGAAGGTCTGACTTTACAGCTCTATATATGTAGATCACTACATTTAACTTTGAATCAGCAATTAACTTTTATAAGCAACCCTACGTAGGGTTAAAAATGACTACTAACTAGTATCATTTTATTCCTACTATCCTACAAATATTATAAATGTTAAAGATTGTATATTTGCATGTGTATATTTGTTACTTCGCTAAACTGGCAGGGCTATATATTGCAGATATTCCTACGGTATCCAATGGTTTATACTAGTCGCACGCATTATAATAAAGTGAATCTGTATGACTGTATCATGTTGTCACGAGTAATTTTTTTTTCCTTTTCATCATCATACCATTTATATCTTACGTCATTTGTACTCGCGTTCGTGTAAGCGAGACAAGCTTAAATATCAACCTTCCAGTATCAATACGCCTACAGAAAACCCTAAGCAAACTTCACTCTTTGTTGTAATTGGACCCTTCTTCCCGAGCCTTATTTATCTTAGCTCCAAGTTTAATCCAAATTATGTCAAATGCTACGGAACCCTAAAAACGGGTAAGCAAATAGGTAACTATTGTACTATTCTTTAAGAAATCGATCTTAATTATTGTAAAAGATTTTTACGGCAAAGTGAAATATGACTTTACACAAGAACAGTGTCCCTAAGATGTGTCTGATGATAATTTCAGGTATTAATGCTAGGGAACTGAATACCTACTAAGGATATGTTCGCTTATACATACATGTGTCTCAAAGTTTGTCAGTTTTAGGTATTTGTTTGTTTTCTTTTGTACAATAATGAGTTTACATAAATACATAACTACTCGTATTTAACTTAAATAAAATCAAGATACACACTAGATAGAAAAAGATTGTTTTCTTTTTTCTGTTTCTAACCTATTTCCTATATTTTGTAAGTTTTGTGTGTGTATTTTTGTATTTTTGTGTTATATATTCCAGTGAAAAAGATAAATCATCAATAGATTTTGTAGGTACTTCCTTTTATATCAATACCTATTTAACGCCTTAAGCAGTCACGGGAGGACCGATTACGTTTCTATTTTTTATTCTCATTTCGGGCACGGAATCCCAATAACGCTAGCTCTTAACTTTACGGTTCTCTATTTACAAAACATTTTTATTTCCTCTCATTAGATTCACTCTATTTATACTGTCACATATAAACAGACGAATCAAAAGTCCCGCTTTGCGTCGTAAAACTTTTCTAAACGTTAAATTAAAACTCCGATGAGCCTCACTTATACAACAATACCTTTCAATTAAGGTCCTTCGTCAGTCATAACTTTAATACGTACTATAAAAGACTTTTATAACATAATTTGACTGCCCATTATAATGTTTTGCTGGTGAAAGACGAGTTTTGCTCCTATTCTAAATAATTTAAGTACGTCAATAGTCATATCATTATAGTTTTTATATTGTTTATAAGAACTATATATAGTCACGAATGTTAGAAGTATTTAAAACACAATGTCATTTATAAATTAGTCTAGAGAAGTGCCTCATTGCTGGCCAAAGGCCTCTGTTCTTCCGTTTCTCCGTTCGTCCAGAGAACATAAGTTTTAAAAAATCGCATCGTCATAAAATAAGATTTAAAGTATTTTAACATCCGATTACTGCTACAAGGCTGGTCTCAACTTTTACACAAACTGAAACTGAATGGAAATTTCAAATTTACGCCGAAACTGGCTGAAATCGAAGCCAAAAACGAAAGTTCGCTTGGACTCTACTCACACTCACACAATATTTTGTTTAAAATAAAGTTTCAGCTTTGTATTGGCCGTGCTTATGAATCCTAAAATACATATACAACTGTTTTTATGACTTCAGCCTTAAACCCATTAGGGGCTGCTTTTATGTTAATCCGTAGCTAACAAGGTAGCGTTACTTAATACCTCTTTGTATAAATTAATATAACGTTGAAACTAATTGTAACGAAACTAAAAAAAATCAAGTTTAACATTTAGAAGGCACGAGAATTTTCCTTATATTGTAACAAAATTAACATAATTTTTCGTGAACGCGTCTCAAGATCGTTCGAATACAATAAAAGTCATTTAGTTCTTCAATATATCCCATTGCATTATCCTTGTCAGTTTTCGTCATTAAAAACAAAGATTTTCCGCCCGAATGTCTACTTTTTGGCGGTCCATGAGAAACCGGAGTAAAATGAATTGAAGCTCATCGATTTCGCCTAATGCATGTCGTTCATGACAAATGCTCAATTTCACGGACGCCTGGATCCAATTTGCTTGCCAACTTTGTCTTAAAGTACTCGTAGATTAAAGTTTTCATATTTCATCCAGAGTTCCTATCGACTGGTGCAGGTATTGCTAAATTCATTTTAAACTACATTGATATTAGAAAGTAAGTTTCCCTATCTGTTCTGTGTGTCAGGATTCACTTTTAAGTATTCTTCATGCATTAAGCGCGAAGCTGAGGATATTAATTTGGTGGGGGCGAACAAAAAAAAGATAAAAGTTACAAATTTGTACCAGTAAAACGTATCTTTGGTCGCTATCACAAAAGGACAAATTTCAGTGACAGATAAAGACAAAAAATATTAATTTATTTACACAAACATATTATTATATTTATCCCTACAGGCTTAACATAATGCAACAGTTAAGTCCTGATATAAATAACGTTTCAAAGTAACTAACAAAAAGTTAACAAACGTTTATGAAGGGGTATTTTATTAAATTGGGTCGCTACATTATCATCATACAACTACAGTCTATACGTATTATACGTCTCACTGAGCCAAGCCGCCTCTCAGAATGAGAGGGCTTGAGCTGTAGCTCCCACATTACGTCAGACGGTAAATATATGTTACTTAATTAAATTCGGAACTCGTCTCTCGCTAATTTCAACAATCTCACCAATCGAGCGAGTAATGCGAATGAGATGCTAATTTTAAGCCACGTTTCATTTCAGTAGCAAACTTACCTAATATACCTTAAGCTTCGTTACTAAGAACTCGAACTTGCTGGAACTGAACGTAGGTACAGTCACCATTATAAGACAAGTATTAGAGCTGTCTTGGTGGTCAAAAATATCTGAACACATACTAACCCAAAAAAAAACTGTAAATTCTGTCGTGTTCAGATATTTAAAGATATTTAATTTTTCGATACATAGCCAGTACCAAAGACAAATGCACTTTTGATTCTGCACTAGAAAAAGCGCCTTTGAGATTTTGTTTGCGAAATTTATACGAGTAATTCGAGGATTATAGAGATTAAAGATTAAAATTATATAAAAAATAGAGGGATGTTCTTTACTTAAAAATGGGAATTATCCAAGTTTTTTGTAGCGTACTGAAGTTAATCTCGTACATGCATCAGTGGACTGGCACTGGCACCCCTGGCTACTGCAACCGAATTACACGAACATGAATAGATAACATCAGTAATTTCCACCTTCCATCGCTATAAAGTTTGGCTGCCGTTGCGACCAGGGTTACTTTAATACCCGGTATTTTAGTTCAAGCTGCACGTCTGAATAATCTGATAACCATCGAGCTCCAGTAAAACGTCGATGATACTGCAATGCCGCGTAAGCAATACACCGCGTGGTTCATACCACGTAACCTACAAAAATAGCAAAGAGCGTAGCCGTGTTTGCATGGAAAAGCGGCCCTTTCACCAAACGTTCACTGTATTTTTTTTAATAAGAGCCCTTATGACAAGTAATATTTCCTGTAAGTTTCAGCTTCCTATCTTTGTTATTTTCTGAGATATGATTTTTTTTTAGGTGACCCTCCATCCGTGAAAAATATTTTCATCGTAGATTAATTCAATCATAGCCACCCTTGGTGTATCTGTAATTTAATATTTATGAAGTGTATGAGTGACTTGCTTTTATTTTAATTGCCGTTGACTTTATGAGGAAATAATTGCCGCTGGCTGATTTTTATAATCTACAAAGATTTTAAGTGAAGGGGGTGTTAATAAATAAGTCTTATTATTTAGTTTTTAGGGTTCCGTACCCAAAGGGTGCCAACGGATCCCTATTACTGAGACTTTGCTTTATGTCTGTCTGTCCGTCCGTCTGTCACAGAGCTCTATCTCTTGAGTCGTCACAGTTATTCACTTGAATTTTTTACAGACTGTGGCCGCTATAACAACAAATACTAAAAACAGAATAAAATACATATTTAAGGGGGCTCCCATACAACAAACGTGATTGTTTTGCCGTTTTTTGCTTGATATTAATAACGGCAACAGGTAGACGCTTGAAATATTCACAGAATCTTTAATTGTATAATCATTTAAAAAAAAATTAAATTAAAATAAAATAAATTGACAGCAAAAATTTTATCAAAAATATCTGAACACGACTCTATTGTTAACGGCGTGGAAGCGTGTTCAGATATTTTTACTAACATTTTTACTCACAAGTTTTTGAACTCTACTGTATACTCGTAGGTACATCTTAAAATAGATGCCTGCCCATCTGTCTGACATATTATGCTTGATATGCATAGGAAAAAATGACCGTTAGGTACTTTTTTTAAAGTGTAATGTTTTTTCTCACATAAGTGATGTATTCAATCGCTTAGAAAAATAGCCTATTTAATCAATAATCCTGATAAGATCCGTAAACACCCCTAACCCGACACACCTGGCTATCGTTTCTTGAATTATTCAATACCACGCTCTATTGGGTAGATAATCGCTTTATTTATTATTATACCTCAAAAGTATTGAAACTCAAAGAAATTTGGGCCTTATTTTTCATACATTTCGCAGGAAACAAAACCTAAGGGGTTACTTCCCGTAGACCTAGAATCATGAAATTTGGCAAGAAGTAAAGTCACAGCACAATTTATTATTTATTTATTTATTTATTCGAAAGCGAGCGAGGGTTTATTTCGACACGCTCTCTGCGTTGATCAAGGTGGCCTACTGGTACACGCGTGGACCACGGTGCACGGCACGAGGCCCCGAGTTCGAATAGTAGAATAGAACTCTTTTGTTTTCGCTTATTTTTATTTTTCCAAAAAACAGTGGGATATAACGGGAAAAATCCTCGACACTTCATCAACGATCTATTTACATACAAATTTGTACGGAACCCTCTTTGTGCGTGGCCGTCTCGCACTTCACCGGTTTTTTTGTTTAATTAACAAAATAAAAAATACGTGTCCTATATTTTGTAATAATTTCACTTACAGACTAAATAATAGAAATCTTTAAGACACTAGGTCTATTGTATAACGCCTAGTGCCCCAACACTTCCACTTTTCAGTTTATTTTTGCGTTCTCATTCGTACCCTAGCTCACTCGGAGCACTCGACACACTTCCAGAGTAGACTAACGAATTCAGAGCTCTTTGGTGAGTGTGAGACCCAGTTTTATATGCTCTGCCGAGGCTTTACACGTGCAAAAGTTGGCTGAAACAACAGAAGGTGCTACTGCGTTGTTGAAGTGGTCTCAAAAGTTAGCTCTATCAACTTACATTTTTTAAACTTTTGCTCGTCTTGATGAAATCTATTTTAATGATTGCAACATTAATGTTTATTTTATATTTTAATGTATGTGGCAACTCTCTCTTGGCTAAGTTTTTATTCATTTTAATATAAAAACCACAGTTAGAACCCTCAAATAACTGATTTCTTCACGTGTGCCTACCTACCCAGCAAAATTATCAACATTTTAAAGACTTAGGTTAGACTTAGGTAGGGTTAGACAGTAAGGTAGATGTCAAAATGCTGGTCACTGTCCACAGCTATCTGTAATTTTATGTCATTAGCAACAGAGGTAATAGCACTGCGTCATCTATTTGGCCATTAGCATTTATGTCAAAGTCTAGGATATTTACACACCTTTATATAAAATTGTATATATATTAAAAATAATGATAAAATGTGTTATCCGTCATTATATTATTTCTCTAATTATGTCTATGCCGGAGATTTTTTATATTTATATAAAATTGTATATGGGTAATACAAATTTGATTAAAATAAGCTGTTCTTAAAAAATATGAAATCGTATATTATTATACCAAATTACAAGTTAACCCGACCACTGGAAGTGGCATGAATATTGCTTTCACAGTATGTACATTGTTGTAGAGGTTCGAAAGTAAGCAATAGATGAACGAGTTAGTTTGAAGGCGGACCCGAAGGGGAGGCTTTCGATAATACGAGTTCATCTATCTATTGCACTTTTTGCCGAGACGAGACTAAACATTGTGCTTTTCACGATAACTGCGAGGAAATAAAAAATAATTATCACAAAACAAACAATAGGATTTAGGTTTTCTATGGCCACATTTCCGAGCAGTGTCGTGAAAAGGTATTAATATATTTAAGTAATTTTATTTTTCTATGGATGAACTCAATCTTTAAGCAATTATAAAGACACATGTTTTCACAATTAAGATAGACAAACGACTAGCAACGGGTTGATTTAAGCCCGGCCAGGGATTTACGTCAACCTATAAATCAAAGTAACAAATGGCAGCATCGAACTAACTTGTTGAAATATTAGGGATCCTTCAAACGCGTTTATTAATACTTGATAGACTATTAATAAGGAACACAGCATCTTAGTAGGTCGACCACGATTTTGGGGTAGAACCGAAACCGAATGTTATTCGTTATTCGCATTAAGCTTACCTGAGGCCTGATTGTCTGAAGCCGCGTTTAGACTTGCAAGAAAAATTGTTAAAGTCGCATTACATTGCGAGGCCGTACAGCCAACGAGTTTATAGTGGTCAATCGAGCCCCGCAATGTAATGCAATTTGCACGATTTTTCTTGCAAGTCTAAACTCGGCTTTACACACTTGCAATCATAATCGTTTCACCACTTCTTTCTGTCACACGGTATAAGACGAGCGAGGGTAGAAATAGATGTTAAATATGATCGCGAACGTCAGTGCTTTAGACAATACCTACCTATTGCCTCTGCTTACAATGTTGGGCAAGGACTTCCCAATCTTTTCCACCCGTTTCTATCTTTCGCCAATCTGGCTAAAATCATCATGATCATGATCATATCAGCCTATTTATATCCCACAGCTGGGCACAGGCCTCCTCTCAGAATGAGAGGGCTTGGGCCATAGTTCCCACGCGCGCCCAGTGGTGGATTGGCAACTTCACACATACCATTGAATTACTTCTCGTGGTAAATTTCAAATGTAATTTCTCTCATGAATTTCGAAAAACTCAGAGGTGCGGGCCGGGGTTTGAACCCACGAACCTCTCCTTGAGAGGCGATAGGTCAAACCACTAGGCCGCCTAGGCTTTTCTTTTACACGAAAATTATTATCCCACCATTATCTCATTTTTGGCCTCTTAGATTTGAGGGCGTCGGCTGTAGTGCTCACACGGGCCCAGTGCGAATTGGTTACTTCATTGCACCATTAAAGTTCAATTAAATCGTAGTTGATGCAGGCTCCTTGCGATGTTATCTTTAACCGAAAAGCGTGTCATAATATTTATGTAATTTTGCACAAAAACTTAAAAAATAAAACAGGTGTCGAGGCCACGGCCACGACTTTAATTTTTATCATCTTATACACCTACATTATACATAACATTATGTAGAGAGCAAAATGGTTATTTGCTAATTATTACTACAAAAAGCAGTTTAAAACTGAGCTATCTATTCTTTACAATAGCGTAGTTTTTTATCCAAACAATACAATAGAACGTTACAAGCTAACATTAAAACGGAATTCACCCTCTAAAAGCTCCATTTTAACTGCAGTTTGTTGGTCTATTTGTCACTCTGCGCCAGCTAAAGAATACCGCAATTTGCCGATAATCGTTCCGTATCGAGCATGGCGTCCTCGAGGGAAATTACTTTTTGGGGTAACTATTATTTTTAAAAGGGATCGTTTGTTGAAACTTATATTTTAGCACGTGTTCCATTTTCGTGTGTCGAATTGCACAATTACTGGCGGCCTTCTGGCGGCAGTTTAGTTTTCAAGGCGGATAGAATTTGTATGGTTAGTTTTAAATAACTGAGTCAAGTAAATGAATAGTATATAATCAAGACGGCAAAGTTATCTAGGCACGGGACATACAAAAATATTCGTTCTGAACCCCTGATTTTTGACATAGATACGAACAACGCGAACAAAGTTTCGGCGGCCCAACCTCACGTTTTGTATGTTGCCCGCAACACAATTGTTTAAGTATACATTTATTCTTGTTTTACAAGTATTTTAGCGCATAAACTATTTAGTTTTGGTATTTACCAATGCCAAGAAAGAAGATGAAACTGCTTTGATTTTCGTAGTGTCACTCCAACCACTGACAATGTCTGAAGATTTGTCTTGACGCCTATAATTGCGCAAGTTCAAATTTATTTCAATATGTCACATTGCATTTCTTAAACGACTACTTACTTACTTCTTTTACAAACAGGTCAAGTAAACCTAATTCGAATGTATCAAGGCGTTAAAGCCCATTAGAAACAATGCATGGCCACAATCTAGTCACGCTTCGCTTTCTCTGGCCCGGCGCCCTATGGAGCCCTACAGGTGAGGGCCGGGCCGGAAACGGCGCCATGTTGGATAAACGCCGAGTTCCGGCGCGTGCGCTGCCGTTGCAAAAGCCATTAATAGGTGTCCGGAATGACCGTCATTTATACTGTCATCGGCTAGAAAGGGGTAATCGATGATAGTGTGTTTATTGGCAACTTGTTTTAGGATAACGTTATTTATTACTACATTTTATTTAACTTGTAATGTTTGTTTGTTTTACGGTTTTAATGAAATCATGGAAGTCAAATTTGACCGACATTGATCGGACTGACTAAGAATTTGATTTAACATTTTATGTATAAGTTAGATGGGCATGCTCGTTTATAGGTAGTCGACAAATTGTTAAGTCAACAATAAATTAATAATGATGAAATTTCTGCAAACGCTTTTTTAGCTTATTCTTTCACAGTATGGTCAACTCACAAAAGCATTTATACTTACCGTGGATGGGTAATGATTGATGTAACGATAAATTATGTTTTTTTTTACATTTCGCAGTTGTAATACTAGCAGAATTTTAATTCACCTATTGGTGATTGGTGGTTTAGGTATAAAGCTAACTTAATTAGATTTACATAATAACCGGTTTGGCCCTCCGCCAGCGGTATAGCTGGACACACTGTGTCATATTTGCTTGATCCTGGTAAACACGACATGATTCAATTATAACCGGGCAAGGTTATGAAATCAAATTATGCGGATATTTGTTGGAAAGGCTAAAATTCTAACCGTTTACCAGCGATGTTAGGCCCAACTTATGAAAATGTACAAGCTACAACATTCATTCAAAGTTTCACCTACACGGCAATCAAATTACGAACGAAAATGGAAGTTAGGTGTAACTTGAATTTCAAAGCGCTAAGTCTAAAGTTTGCTGAGAACGGTCTGAATACCAAAAGATTTGGGAAAACATTCAATCGGCATTTAAGTGTATGTACATACCCTGAGAGGGGACCCTGAATCCAAAGCGTTCCCAAGACCTCGTTTTGTGCTTTTGCGATAGCTGAATAATATAGATTCGCTTGGAAAGATGAGATTGATTATATCTATGGTCTGACGGAGAGGTTGATATTCATCGAGGACATTGTGTTTTAAATTCCACTACCTATTGCCCGCGACTCCGTCCGCGTAGAGTTCGTCTATAGCTATCCTGCAGGAACTATGCAATTCTCGGAAGTATAAACTATCCTATGTCTTTCCCCGAGACTCAAACTATAACTGTATACCGAATTTCACCTAAATCGGTTCAGCGGTTTAGACGAAAAAAGTTAACAGTTAACAATTAAGAAAAAGTTGCAATTATATTGTTTTAACTTAGAACTTGCAAACGGTGTCACCAATTTCGATGATGAAGGGTATCATTATTTTTGATAATTTCCTTAATCTGCCCCAAAACGCGTTGCACGGCCATCGCTCGAGCACGATATAATTCGACAAGCTGCCCCGCTAAACCAACACCGTCCCTTGTCCATGTCGACCCTTTTAATCCGCGGAAATGAAGGTTGACGCTATTTATGACCAGAATAATGAGGGCAATGTGTTTGTCCTTTACACGCCTCAACTACTCCAACGGTAGTAAAAGAAAGCCGCAGAAAGCGACATCCTTAATTTTTCGGCATATAAACCATACTATGCCCTTTTCAGGGTCTCAAACCATGTCTTTATTAAATTTTCTCATGATTGATGAAGTGCTTTTAAGCATTAAAGTGTAACGAATAAACTTACATTCTTCATTTATAACCCTAGTTACGACTATTAAAAACATTTGTGCTGTGATATTAACAAAATGGAGTTAACTATTTGTTTTCCTAGTAAAATAGGGTCATTCCATGGTTCCAGGACGTCTAGTAGTCCGCCGCTAAGAAGACAATCCTGACACCTGCCATCCTGGTACTAAATACATCAATGTTTTTGTTTTTTGACGTATTTTTATGGGAGTGACACGAGTCAGAATTGACTTCTTAACGACGGATTTGCACAGTATTTGGTTCAGATAATGTACAACTTCAGGCAGGTCGTGTTCAATCATATTGTCTGCGAACTCGGGACTCCAGCACCCCGGTGTGGCAAGAGGAAACCACCACACTGTTTTCCCATGAAATTCATCATGAACGGTGCATTGCTAATCCTCAACCTACAACCACGACCACTCTGTCATGTGTGTAAGTAATGTGAAACTACTTTGAAACTCACTCATATTTATACGACATTAAGGTATGTCGCGCGAGGAGAGCGGTGGCAGGCAGTGCGCGTGTTGCAGTAGCCGGCCAAGTCGCGTTACTCCTAGAGGAAGGGCTCCGAATCAGCCCAAAACATGTCGAGCTAAACTCAATTTAAGACACGAGTTATCCGGTACAATATAATTTAATATGTGTAAGTAATGACTTCAGATGTTCTAAATCCAACAGACTTAGGTATGTAACGGGAACAATACTCATCTCGTTCTATATCCAGTGCAATTCAGACAGTGTTAAGCACATCGCTCAAGGCGTTCCGCGATACAATCTACATGAGGCGGAGATTTATTGCTAATGCTAACCCTAGGCGTTGTCTTTGTGGCTAGGGTTCACACTGATTCTGAAGATAGAAAAGAACAACTAGCTTGGATAGAAAGAACTATAAACAATTAGTTTGCTCACCCGAGACCTAGCTATAGCTCGGTGTTCTCTTCGGCGAGATCCTCTCGACCCAAATGTACCAAAAATCCTCTGTGCTGGTACACTCGGTCTATGCAACAAATGTGTGTTCATGACTGTGTGTTGATGAAGAACACACACAAATCAAACTAACCCAACTATCACCACCACCTCATTACGCCGACCCGTTCTGAACTCAAGCAGAGTCCATCCTCAGAGCAACACTACCGTTCACCATGCTGCCAGATGTTAGACTCCAGCATAGCGAACGGCTGCAACCAAGTTAACCTGCATGTTACGACACTGCTTACGAGCAAGTGTGATGATAAAATATTGTTTATATAGACCTCCAAAATAACACTTGAATAAATCAATTATGGAATACAAAGATGACAAGTCCATATCGTATGGAACATGGGGATTTGATGACCTTTTAAATACTAGCCAGTAAAAAGCATACCCGTTCATTACTGACGTCGTGCAAAGACGCTTTTTATGATGATCTTCAACACATTCGTTGACGTAATGCGTGATACCAATTACCCCGGGAAATGACAAATGGGGCCGCCTGCGCACAGTAATAATTAAGTGAGCGTAATTAGTGCACGTTGATTTATCGTAGGACGTGGGATATGGGAAAATGAGAGATTAAGTTCAGCTTGGCTATAGCATAATAAAATCAGTAAGTGCCGGTTCCACAAAACAGTGCTTTATAATGTAATGCAATTATCACAGCATAAATACGTATGTACCACTGCTGGGCACAGGCCTCCTCTCAGAACGTGAGGGCTTAGCCGTAGTTCCCACGCGGGCCCAGTGCGGATTGGGAATTTCACACACATCATTGAATTGGGTCGGTCGGTTATGTTCCTTCATCGAAAAAGAGCCCAGCTTGCTCTCCCTGTGATAAATTTCGAATGTTACTTAGCATATGAATTTCGTAAAATTCAGAAGTGCGAACCTGGGTTTGAACCCACGGGCCACGGTCCTCTGCTTAAGAGATCATAGGTCAAACCACTAGGCCACCAAGGCTTTTAATGTAATGCCAACTTATTATGTGGTAATGCCATATTATCTCAAACGGGCGAAACGATACATATTGTTTCCTAAACTGAACTGATGCCGTATGTGTCCAAGTGATGTTAAAGTGCTGCTTATTTTACGTAGATATAATTTGTAAAATTCGTAAATAATGTTCGTAATAATACATTAAATAATCTGTACACGGTTACATCAATGATAGTGTAAATTCTATTTTAGCAAAAGCAATAAAAAAGAGGATATGATGGTGTAAACTTTCTTGACATTGCTCTGCCAAGCAACCAATAAAATAATGGAAAACAAAATATACAGATTATTTTATCTTGGTATTAAATATTGCATGTTTATATTGCGGTGGCATCACCATTCACTATTATAATGGGCGATATCCATCCATCGAACCCTTCATATTCGTTTAGCTTTGTGAACTTGAGGCGCGTATGTCCGCCAAACGTGTTAAAATAAAATAAAAAATAATGAAACTTTTATTATTGCTTTAAAATTACTTCATTTTAAGCTCTGACGGACTTACATGAACTGAACGGCCTTTTATTGATAGAATGAACTTAGACAAATTTATGTAATTACTAGCTTTATCCCGCGGCTTTGCCCGCGTGGAATTCGGTTATCGCGCGCTGTTCTCTCGGGAACTGTGCATTTTTCCGGGATAAAAAGTATCCTATGTCACTCTCTGCCCCATAAGCTATCTCTATGTCAAAAATCAGGTCGATCCGTCGCTCTGTTTCGACGTGAAAGACGGTCAAACATACACACAAACACGCACACTTTCGCATTTATAATATTAGTATGGATGGATGAAAAATAAATATTACTCTCTGTGACAGCGCATTGCTTCCTGTATGAACATAAACATAGAGACGATATCGGAAATACATCAAAGTAACATATACTGTACTTGAAACTGATCAAAGGATGTATGATCGACTTCACACGATCAAAGTAACTAAACAACCGCAACACGCATACGTGACCCATACTTCGATAATAAAAAACTGGTCAAAATAAATTAAATAGCGTCCCGACGCATCCGTAACTCAGCCTATCTTATGGATGTCCTTGGGCGGCGGTGATTGCTTTCCATCAGGTGCCCGCCTGCTCGTTTTCCCCTATCACGTAAAAAAAAACAATTTTCACATCGATTATTAGCAATATTTTTTCATCAAAATTAAATGATACCAAACGGAAAATATCCCAATCCAAATAGAACAAGAGATTCAAATCGGTTCATAAATTAAGAAGTAGGTACTGAAGTAAAATACAACTGAACTGATAACGTCCTTTTCTAAAGTCATTCAAAAATGTTGCGAGCTGACTGCATCGTATACTCGTACAGTCACCAGCACCAATATCTGACACAACAAGCGTGCATAAATATCTGATACGACTCTATTACTAGGGCCGGAAGGACGTGTCAGATATTTTTGCACGCTCCGCTGTTTCAGATATTAATGCTGGTGACTGTACCCACTTTTTCAGTCACAATTGAAAGTAGCACACTGGGGCATAGGTGACAGCGATCAAAATAGAACAAAGAAACGTGCGGAAACAGTCTTTTGTTTCTCGTAAAACATATGCATACGTTGGCACAATACGAAACTGCGAGTTTGAACACAATTTTACAGTTTTTATGCGACTGCTGTCAGGAACGAAGGTTATTTAGTGTTTTTGTTTTGGTAGCCCATATAACTTATTGACGGGTACTGTAGTGCAATAATTAATTGGATTTTTTTTCGAACACCAACGGGAAAGAAACCTTTTGTTATTTATATCATTTTGTACCTATTATTTAGCATGCTTGATATACTCACTTATTTACATGTAGTTTATATGTAGTCTATAGATATTGATATTGTTTTATTGTTTATTTATTGTTTTGTATTAGTGTGTACCCATATATGTATATGTAGGTACTTATTTATTTATTTTTGATGTATTGTTTAGGTTAATTTAATTTTTTAGATCCTTTTATCTTTCCATTGAAGTGTCTACTCTTGTTTCTGTTGTCCTTTCAATCGTTCAAAGGTTAACTGGAAGAGATCCTCTTAAGGGATAAGTTCGCCTTTGTACATCTCTTTCTCTTGTTAATTGTAATTTTCATATGTTTTATGTACAATAAAGAGTTACAACAACAACAACAACTTATTTATTAATTAAAACTTGGAAATCAATTATAACCTAATTCCCGTGGGTTAGTTCTGAGTATATGTATATCTAGCTGGGATCATAATGGTTACACATAGTATATTAACAGTGGCGTAAGCAAAAAACGCGGTATTTTTTCCAATAAATAATCTTTATAATCTTTTCTTTAGTGAATAAATGTCTTCTTTCTTTCTTTCATTCTTTCTTTTTTTGTCGAAATAAATACTATCAAAATTTTAATAAATTTAATATCTATATGATGAGCGATGAGTAGGTATATCACATCTGAAACAATTAGTATTTTCTTTGTGGACCATATTCTGAAACTTATCGTTTAGCTCTACGCCTAAGATCATATTTATACCAAAGAGCACTTAAAAATTAAGTTCCATCAAAATAAAATAAAAAAAGTGCAATGGCAATTAAATGAATCATATCGTCTTCTTGACAGACGACTGTCAAGTCATTAACTAGCTTGAGTGGGACATCATTGGATCTTAAAATCACAGCTTCTGCCCGCGATAAATAAGGCGCTGATCTCAATTAATAGTGTTACCACACTTCGGACGGTATTTTTTTATTAGCATGTAAACCCACCGAGGCCATACAGTACAAAATAGTTACTTTATAATCTACGAATAATAGTTTGTAATAGATCAGACAATCGCACTTGACAATAGTTGTACCTATCATCATCATTTTGTCCACGTGCCGTCAGTTATGACGAGTTATATGTAGGTAGCAAATTCTGTGTACACTAGTATACAATTCACTGCAGAATGTTGACTCCGTAGATATACCTTACGATTCTCTCACTCTCTGGGTTTCTTAAGTACCGAAAATGTGCGACCCTTTACTGGTAGCTACACCAAGGCGAAGAATAATCGTCCGTAGCGGCTCTTCCCTACGTCAACATAATCAGTCAATCATTGACCGACACCTTTTTTAGAATTCCGTACCAAAACCAAAATGGTGCCAATGGGACTTCATACTAAGGTTTCGCTATCTTTTCGTTCTTCTAGGGTTGTATCCTGAAAACATCATACTTGTCCGCAATAAAACTGAACGTGTGGCAACCCCAGTCCTGTGGGAACTATGATGTAGGGCAGCCATGAATGGAGTCACGTGACGCCACTGCGCAGTTTGCGTCCCTTTGGCTTTGTTTGGATTCTTTCAAATTGAGCTTCCTTGTATGTCTACTCGTACTTGCATAACTGCGTCATGCGTTTTGTTTGTTTTTCATTTAGTTAAAGACTTAGAGCAGGTAGACCTTATGAAATATTAAAAATATTATTTGTATACCAACGTAACATACTGAGTTTTGCTTTATGTTTTACGAGCGTAAGTATGTTTTTAGTAATTTTATTTCGCTAGTTAAGTTATATGTCTTTCTTGCAGCGCATTTTTCTTGGTATTAATGGTCTTTCCAAAAGCGCTGCGTAGTATAAAAAAGGGATGTCAAAAGAGCCCTTAGCGGCCAATGCGACCTACTTGCAGAATTCGCTTGCGGCCTTGCGAACGGCGCTGTTCTTCCTTTGGGACCATCTGTTTATCATACATTAAAATAAAACCAATTTTATTAAAGTGAAGACCGACACAATATTTTAAAAAGAGAAAAAAAAGGCAAGGAAATAAAACACTAAACATTTATAACAAATGAGGTTACCATATCGTAACCTTGCATGTAGATTAAAAAATTATATTGTCAGCTGAACACTGAAATGCCTTGTCTAAAAATATGTAGACTTTAACAGTATTGGTTTCCGTTGGTGATGTATGGAAGGAAATGTAGAATGCATTTCACGTTCTCAGCGTAAACAAACCTTTATAGTGGCTTCCCTTAATAAAACTAAAAAAAACAGTAGAGGTACCTATATTATCTATCACATACATAAAGGCTCACCCTAGTTCTAACATCGTCACGTTAAAGTCTTGTTAACGTAAAATTGTATATTCACATACATACTACAAAGTTCAGAACGATCTTAAAGCAAGCTACAAAATAATAGTCATTTTTTGTCACGTCATGAACATTAACGAAAGTCCCCCTTCAAATTGGATACCGCTACGCTAGAGGGCCCAAATTACATTTTTGTCCCCTAATTCTATTTCCTATCTGACTCTGCTGACCTATATGAAAATCTAGAGCCAAAAAATCAATAAGCGCCCCAGTTGTTTTTACATACTTTTTTATTTTTTAGGGTTCTGTAGCCAAAATGGCAAAACGGAACCCTTATAGTTTCGCCATGTCTGTCTGTCTGTTTGTCCGTCCGCGGCTTTGCTCAGGGACTATCAATGCTAGAAAGCTGTAATTTTGCACGAATATACCTAGGTATATGTAAACTATGCCAATAAAATGGTACAATAAAAAATGGGTGGAAAAAATTGAAAAAATTCAGGATAGTAGTAAGTATATCAAACTTACAAGGAAAACTATAACGGTTAAGTTTTCTTGAGAATTATTAGTAGTTTAAGAGTAAATAGCAGCCTAAGGTATAAAATATACCTAAACTTGGAATATTCCGTACAAAATACGAAATATATTACTTAATTTTTTTTCGTACCACTTCAATAGTAGAAATAGGGGAAAGCGCATAGTAGCGTGTGGTGGTAATGTTTCGGTGAAATGAAAGGTCATAGTCATAGTGTATTTACATGGACCCTCGCAAAGTAACGTCTCAATTGATTAATTATTTTGATTTAGATTATGAAAAACATTCAAAGGTTGACTGGCAGAGATCCCTGCAGGGGTAAGTCCGCCTTTGTACTTAACACTTTATTTTTTTATGTAAACTTTTTGTTTTTCCTTTTTGTACAATAAAGAGTATAAACAAACAAACAAACATTCAATTTCAACATTACCCACTTTCTTTTGCATTAATGCAGCTAAAGATATTTTAACACTTTAAAAATATGTTTATTTCATAAATAGGTTAATGGCACGCCATGTCGCAAGATGGCCGCCTGTCAAACAGCTGTCAGTTGACAAGGATGCACTTCCCTCTTGGGTGACTGATTGTCCATGGCTATTAGCGTGCCGGCCCTGACCGTTCCACTTCCGAGCCAGTCTGGCTGGAAATAAATGGGTCGTGCCTCTAAAAAAGTAGTTATTTTAATGGCCACCTACCATCGGCCACCTACCACGCTAGATCGTGTACAGATGCTAAAAACTTTTGGTTTCAGTTACTCAGTGAGCAGGGGGTCTACCACGCTCTCTTAATACGATTCAGTTTAGGCTCTAAACTGAACTGCATCGCTATTTCGTACCACGACGTTACTTTTGCGATTCAGTTCAAAAACGGTTCAGTGACAGCGATGCAGACATTTTCATTCACTCACTTCAAGCGGTTTTCGTACCATGGCGCTTAACTTGAGTGGGAATTGAATCGCTTAAGTGTCAAATTTAGCGATTCAGTCTAAGTTATAACATGAAGTGAAATATAAGTATACTCATTCTGTCAATTCTTTTGGAATTTAAGTGTTGTACTTGGAATATTTTTAAATTTCAAGAACTTTTAAACTTTTATTCAAGTTTTATAACTTTTCAATGAATGGTACTCACAACATTGTGCTTCTTAAGTCCTCATTGATAAAACTAATTTTCAGTGAGAAAGGAGACTCGTGGATTAGTGACAGCGTAAACATTTTATTTGTAATCAACACAACGGTTGTTAAGAACACGGAATGACATAGAGTTATGGTTTTCCAAAATAAAGAGGTTTTAGTATACATTATTTGGTTTGTTATAGCGGCATCCCTTTCGCGACTTAGCGTTTCAGTTTCAGACCAGAGACAATATCGGTCTTTCATTCACTTGTAAACCATTGAGACTCAGCTCTGAGAAATAAACGTCGTAGTACCAATTTCGACGATTCAGTTTAGGTGCCTAAATTGAACTGCTCTGCGTTTGGATCGTTTATGAAAAGATCATGGTAATATATGAAAAGTTTAGTCATAAGTATTTATGACCTCGTCTTAAATGATTATGCGCCATTAAAATTTTGTGCGATGGGAGGCCACAATATTGAGAGATCGATCTCTTCAAGCAGATGTCGTGAAGTGAAGTCCGAACGAAAAGATGTTTAAATGAGAAGGAAGGAAGAAAGAGAAAGTTGCATTCGAGTTAAAAAACTTCAATAGCGAAATATAGAACAGGAATGGCATTACCAGCGCCAGGTGCTCATACGTCGTTGCAGATGGCGCTCGAGTCGTTACATCCTGATATTTCTTCGTTGTGCTCCTAATCCAATTTTATAGTGAAAAAACCACCCACCTCAAAAAAAATAAAAGAGCAATCGGTCGACAGTCGCCTATTTTTATTAAATTTTTAAAAAAATGTGAGAAGAAAATAGCTAAGTAATTTTAAAATTCATACCACCGCAGCCTTCAGCGCTTTCTGCACCATATGTTGCCAAGCTGAAATTCAATTGAACATGTAGTTTTCTTGGCACGGATTCTGATTTGACGCCCGCAGTGGTACCAGAGATACAGTCTTCCGTACAAATACGATACTTATTAGCTAGCTAAATGATCAAAGATAAATGAATATGTGATGAGATTAAAAATCTGTAAAATTAAATTCTCGTAATAAAGTCTCGTCTATTTTTAATTTTTAACCAACTTTATCAAAAGCGGGTAGTTTTAGATTCACTAATCTATAAAAGTTATTTTTATTTTTAATTATTATTAATTATTCTTGAAAATCATAAAGGTATACCTACTAAGAAGGGATTTACCGAAATCAAAATAATAAATCAATTGAGGTTATTTCCACGCCTAAAACTCTTCCATTCACAAACACCGTGATGGCTGTTTAGGGGTTTCCAACGTATTTTTTTTTTAAATACTTTAATCCCTAGAGAATAGAAAAAAGCTTAAATCCCGCAAAGACTAACATTTTAAGAGCATGAGAAATGAAAATAATATTAATTTAACGTACTTACTTTAGACCGCAATGTGAATAATATTTAAGGTTTACATACATTTTTGATGGACATGAGTATAGAATAACCCACAGTTCCATTCTTAGTCTCATATCGGTAATAATTAAAATTAATATATTACATTATATTTGATGGCTTGTTACTCATATCTTAATAATTACATTATTATATATCTGCTTTTTACTCTCATATACATAACATAAATTATGTAAAGTACAAAAGCACCTAGTCGACACTACTGGAAACCAAAGGGCTGGCAGCTATCTCTGTCAACGAATTGCCATTGGAAATCAACGAGGGAATGTTGCCAGCCTGTTGGGCACCATGCCATGGGGGCCTTTTTATTTAGATTTAATTTAGTATTAAGTTTTTAAGTCGGTTTTTAGGGTTCCGTACCCAAAGGGTAAAAACGGGACCCTATTACTAAGACTTCGCTGTCCGTGGCCGATATAACAACAAATATTAAAAACAGAATAAAATAAATATTTAAGGGGGGCTCCAATACAACAAACGTGATTTTTTTTGACGTTTTTTGCTTGATTTTAATAACGGCAACAGGTAGACGCTTGAAATATTCACAGAATCTTTAGTTGTATAACACACACACAAAAACATCACGCCTGTATTCCCAAATGGGGTAGGCAGAGCACACGAAACGTTACCGCTTCGGAGCCACTTATAGCAATTTTAGGTTTAAAGTTTGACAAAAACGGTACAATAGTGACAGGTTGCTAGCCTGTCGCCTACGGTATACCTAGTTAGTTAATAGCTAGTTATAGTTACGGTATAGGTAGTTGTATAATCACTTTAAAAATAAATAATGAAATTAAAATAAAATAAATATTAAAGGGGGGCTCCCATACAACAAATTGATTATTCTGCCGTTTTTTGGCTAATGTCTAATATTGTATAGATAGGTAATGGTACGGAACCCTTCGTGCGCCAGTCCGACTCGCACTTGGCCGATTTTTTTATTTATTTATTTAATTATAATCGAAACAAACAAATAACATTGGACTTATTATGTTACTATTAGAAAACCCGCTGGGGATTACGTCATAGTAGGCGAGTTACAGCGGTTCAGTGAGTACATAGATATTACTTAAGTTTGTATTTAAATTTCATTAAAGTGTGATTTTATTATGTGCGTGATGTAGTAGTACATAATTTCGCATTTTGTTATGTAAATGTTTACAAATCAAGCGATAAACAATATAAAAATATATAGCAAGTACACAAAGATATTTACTACAATTTGCCGAAGCATTTTTCCCTTTTGCTTCTTATTCTGATTCTTTATAACCGTTCCAGAGGTGTTGATACCCGGAATCCCGATCATATTTTATCCTCCAAATCCCTACCATATTAACATAAATATCGCTAGTATGTTCCCAAGCTCACGATAAGACAAGGACGAAGGTTTGCATGACAATAGAAATGTAGAAATATTTATACGACATTGTTTTTGTAATTTATAGTAGGTATCTTAGATCTGGATGGTTTCAGGCAACATGTAAATAAACCTTATTCATAAAAGTAAAAAGTTCTAAACCATACAAACACTGCCATTTATATGAAAGCTTGTAAAAATACCATTAACTCCTATGAATTATTATTCACTAATGTTCTCATTTTCACTGAATTTTCAATATCATTTTTGGCCCTAATAGGGACACAAAAACATCTGGTAAAAAGTGAAAGTGAAGTGGTTTAAAGAGAAGAGGCTTTTTCTGCTTCATACACTTTAATTAAATTCCATGAAATTAGAGGTTTTTAATAGAAAGAGGGAAGGTACTGAGGGCCTGGAAAAGACAGGTGTAATAGTATATTGAGGGGCTAAAGTGAGCCATATTAATTCGAGGTGGATAGTCGCCCGAGTTTCAGCGAGAGTGGCTAAGAAAGTCCGGGGGTGTTTATAAGTTTTAGACTAGAGGTGAGATACCTTTCGATTTCAATGCGAGAAAACATGAAAGTTTGCGTGTGTCATGGAATTTGGAACACCAGTTGTAATCTGATCTCATATTCATTTTCAGCTTCAACTTTTATGTAATAGTATTTTTTTTTAAAAACCTCCGGTTTCGTAGCTCTATAACCTTTTTATTCTTTAATTTCTGTCTAGTCCCAAATTAGACGCAAATCCAACAAACCATGAACAATCATGTGAGGAAATTGAAAAAAAAGACATATGAAATACTATATGAGAAAATGGTCCACAGACAATCACTTTTTTTTCTTCTGTTAAGGAGAATAAGTTTTTCAGCAGCAATATTTCGGCACACTTTTTATAATTGGCTTTTACTACTTCTTACACGATAAGAGAGAGTTCATAACTTTAAATAAAAAGTCTGGAACTAAACTTTAAACGCTTTTTTACTACCAGCGCTTTAACACGAACTTTCCACATTTTCTTTGTCATAAACTGTAATACTTTCGTTTCAATTTATTTTTCTCACATTGTGTTTTTATACAGTTTAAGCATGCAGGTTTAATCTTATTTTAAGATTTCTTTACACAATGTGCTTCATCATCATCATCATCTCAGCCTATATACGTCCCACTGCTGGGCACAGGCCTCCTCTCAGAACAAGAGGGCTTGGGCCATAGTTCCCACGCGGGCCCAGTGCGGATTGGGAACTACAATACACACAACAATACAACACAACAATGTGCTTATTTTAATGCAATAGGGAGCCATCATTTGGTAATAAATAGTCCAGAATCAGAACCCTTTATGTATTAACTGGACCGTTTCTGGAAATTATTCACATGTTTTTCGGATGGACTTTTGCTGTTAGGCTTAGATGGCTTTTACAGCTTACCGAAGAGACTTATTCACATGTGTCTCGCTGAAACAAATTAAGTAAATGTGAAAGAAATAACTTGCCAAGTTAAATCAGACGAAAGATACTCAATACTTTCCCTGCATTGCGGATTACAGTTTATATCGTACTATAACATCGTCAACATAAACTTAGGTCTAATCATGCATATTCATACAGCGTACTGATACTGAAGTTACGTTGCCACGATAAAAGTTCAGGCTTGACATAAACTAGAGAATTGCCAATTCCCGCGGCTTATAACTAATTCGAAGGATATCAGATGCCCGTAAGCCATGCTAGGTTCTATATTGCGGTTGAATTGAATTGCCAAGGAGGGTTATGTTTGTCATGCTATGTATGTTTATTACTTTGGCATCTTTTGCTGGTCACGATTTTGAATGGGTACCGTCTGTTGAACTCCAAGTGACTTAAAAAGTATTACACTAAGGGGCTGTTTCACCATCCATTGATTAGCGTTAACCGACGGTTAAATGTGATGCCGTCTCCGTCTATTCGAACAAAACAAATATAGACGTGTTTAACACCTAACCGCCAGTTAACACTAATCAATGGATGGTGAAACAGCCCCTAAGACTTGTTTTTTTATTTTTTTCAATGGACTTTTTTTTAATACTATTTCTATGGGTAAAATCTCAAATCTTACTAATATTACTTATAAATACGAAAGTTTGTGTAGATGGATGTTTAGATGTTTGTTACTCTTTCACGCAAAAACTACTGAACGGATTTGCATTAAATTTGGCATATAAGTAATATATACCCTGGATTAACATATAGGCTACTTTTAATCCCGAAAGAATGTATGGTTCCTGTGGTATCAGAAAAGTTTTAAGCTACATACTAATTCTGTGCGAGCGAAGCCGCGAGCAAAAGCTAGTAACTAATAATAAATCGAATTTAAAAATTTCGCACCGAAAAGACTTAAAAATCTTATGAATATTTATTTTCTTAGTTCGACCTGCGTTCCCGTGATAAAATATTTTACTTTTAAACCACGATAGAGGGCGCTGTCTAAGAACGTTGTCAGCTTGCGTTGTCAACAGATGGCGTTTACCGAGTGAACGTTTAGTTGTGTTTAAAAAATGTTACAGTAACCTTTTTCAGACCAAAATCTACGACGTTTATGTTGTATGAAAATTAAAAATACTTCTAGTGAAGGTATTTAGGCATTTCTAACGCGAGTGAAGCCACGGGTTACAGCTGTTGTACATAGTTGGTATGCACCTACCTAAAAAGAGAAAGCTTAGATCAAATACCCTATTTTCTTTTGCGAGCGAGAAACGTTTAGTTTACATTATTCAGGCGCCTCAAGGGTTGGGTTGCGCGGTCGCAATATGCGGTAGAACATTTTATAGGTTATCTTTGTACAGGTACCTTACTTGGATTCGGTACTTTATAGACCAACACCAAACCTTGCTGTTGAATAATATTCGTATAAGGATTTTACTAAATTACGTTAACAATTACATTTTGCCATACACTTTTTAACAGGCGCGAATTTTACTACCTTATTTCAATGAAACAAAACCAAATGCCAAATGTTCCTCCAATCCAAGTTTCATCTACCTACATCTGAAAACCGCAAGAAAACTGTTCAGTTGTTTTGGATATTAGCGTGTACATACAGACAGACAAAAATTTTATAAAATGCTTTCTTTTGTCCTTTTACTCTTTTTTGATCATTCAATGTATATACACATGGTTTCTACTACTTTATTACATGATGATTGATTGATAATGTATAATAGCTTAGTTCCAACTTATGCTAATTTATTTATCAACTAGTCAACGTTATAAATAAGTGATCATATCTGTACGTTGTCGCTTTCAGTCGTTACACTATTTCGTATGGCTTTTCAAACATGACGTTAAAGTGACAAGGTACAAAAGTGATCACTTATTTATGACGTTGACTGTACATCAAGCACTGGATTTTTACCAAGGTAACTCGATTCATTGCTTAATTAAATTTACTTCTATTTCTCATATTTACCTACTCAATTCTGACGATACTTCTAGAGTTCTAGTCCCTAAATTATACGCCCTCGTCCCGCACTCGGATAAAAAGGCATCAAATAATTTAAGGGCTTGTATTCTTTTATTAAAAGAATGGCAATGAAAATGTGCCGTCTTTGTACGAGATTGAAAACTTTTCTTTGTACTTTTGGAAGCTTCCTGTTAGAAGTCTTTTATAAACAAACTGCTTTACAAAAGTAGCGACAAAAATGTGCGTGACTGAAACTTATTAACTTTGTCTAAAACAAAAAAAAGTAAGATACGTAAGTTTGAGTTGTTATTTGATTTTTATGAACTCTGGCTTGACTTTTACTTGCATTATCCCACTGTTTGTCTGTATGTAAGAACTTTTTGCTATAAATAGGTACTCTATAAGCCTAGTTGTTTGAGAACCTGAGTGCAAAGCTCAAGGCCCCGGATTGAAACCCTGCACGGGGCAGATATCTGTATGAAATATACGAGTTTTTTTATAACTATCTAAGCTACATATTTAGCATTAGTTTATTTTATTTGAAACTTGATCGATTGGTTTTAGATGTATCACACATCCAGAACAAGAACATAACACACAACAGTTACGTTCTCTGTTCGTAGGCACTTTTCGCTACAAAGCCGACAACGGTTACAATGCGTCTCAGCGAGTGAGATCAAGTTGTTTATTTATTAATGACTTACTTAGATAGTATTTATTGTACACAATATTGTAGGATAGGAGTTCTTATTTAAAATTATCAGATTTTATAATGATTTCTAAACTTGATGTCAACCACGCTTTCTACCTATCCTACTTAATCACGGTTGTATTTACAAAGCGAAGGTACAATTTCGAAACCAAGACATAATATAACATTGAACTTGGCTCTCATTTCACATTTATGTTTTGATGGGTTGTAATATCTACGTCCCGTAGTAAATATGTACCGTAAACCGTAATTAACCGTAATTAAAAATTATGACTTACTGTAATCCTCTATACCGAAAATCAGTCCTGAAGCTTTATAAGATCAAGCATTAATCAATAATTAGGGGCTATATGGATTAAACACTATCAGTGGTTGTAATCGCTTCGATGAATTGTCCCTAAGTGTTTATAGTATGCCAATATATTTGTATTGTTGTATTGTATTGTAAACACTTCAGTGGGTAATGCATCGATGAACCCATAAGTATGCCTATACGTTTCGATGTAGGTAGTACTAACGAACAATATCAATACCAACATTTGATATTAAGATATTATACTTCCTGAGCCTTGCAATAAGCCTGCGACCTTTTATTCCCTTATTGCAAATTTGAATTGGGCAGACATGGAAATCCAATTTACTGTTGCCAATATGTTTACATTGATGTTGGTAGGTCTATGGAAACCGCTCATTTTCTCTTGTCAGCATTTTACGTTATATTGTGTAAATTCATTATATCACCTGTGTGGTGTCCGGTTAGAATTACGCCTCTCCATTTCTTCCGTGGGTGTCGTAAGAGGCGACTGAGGATATAGGTTAAGGTATACAAATAAATTACATGACAAAATACATACAATACATGACATGTAATAATGATATTACCAATAAAAGAGTATGTGTATGAGTATGAGTATACCGTAGGCGACAGGCTAGCAAACTGTCACTATTGTACCGTTTTTGTCAAACTTAAAACCTAAATTTGGTAAAAGTGGCTCCGAAGCGGTAACGTTTCGTGTGCTCTGCCTACCCCATTTGGGAATACAGGCGTGATGTTTGTGTGTATTTGTGTGTGTTCATTATATTATTAGCATTTAAGACAGTGCACATTCAACCGCCACAGTGAGCATTGGTGTATTAATCAAATAATTACTTTAGTAATCTGTTGGTTATCAGTTCAACTATCATCTGAGACTAGTACGTGACTAGATTGTCCCATACAGGTAGTATCCCACTAATATTATAAAAGCGAAAGTTTGTGTGTGTGAGTGTTTATATTTGCTACTGCGAATAAATAATAAGTCAGGAAGCGTAACTCAGAACAAATTCCACACAAAAAGTGGCCATACTGTAAACCAAAACGACTTATGATTCAAATACGAATTATTTTCGAAGTTGCAAATTTCGACTTGCTTGTTGATTGGTTAAAATTCAGAAACAAAGCAGGGATTGGTTTGCGAGCATGATGCAATGTCATATGACGCGCAGAACACGGTTTTTAAGTCCGCCTACGACACGCATGGCCATTTTTCTAACGCAGTTACCTACAATTCCTGACTTATTGTATATTCGTATAAGTAGGTTTGCTATATCTTTGCGCTGAAATGGCTCACAAAATTCTTACGTTCTTAATAACAATTAATCAAAGTTTTATTGACTCACTCTGCTTCTATTTTTAGTATAAAAATGCTCGAATGTTGTAAAAAATTATCACACATTATTTTGTTAGATTTATTAAGGCCACTCCATACAATAAAGAGTTCTTAGCGAACTGGCGGAATTCCAAACTTTGCTGTTCAAGGTTGTATAAACGATTTCTATAAATTTATCCACTGAACCCATAAACATATTATTATAAACAAAATGTTACAATGTTTTAGTAACATCAACTTTCAAAACATTTATGAACCCCGTCCATAAAAGTGACGTTCATAGAGTTGATTGTTAACAAATTAATTCAGATTTGTGTAAATTTATCATCGAATAATTTTACAGCCGATTATGTACATTTACTTATGCTCTTAAATAACGGTAATTGAATAAAATACACGTTTTTTAGATTTACATCAAAGAGATATGATTTGCCGTAATTGGGTAAAAATAATGTGTCTACATAAAGCTAGCAATAAATCGCTAGAAAATATTTCAATATCACTGTAATAAATTCTAAAACTGTATTTCCAATAGATAATTAAAAACGCGTCATAATTAAAAGCTGTCAGAGAAATTCTCAGAACGTCTGCAGTTGGAGAACTAAAGGAATTAAATTTTCCAATGAACTCGGATTGCTGCGAAGCGCAAAGCACTTTTATAGTTTGAATGCATCTGACAAAGTTGCATTCACTCCGTGTATTTTATTTTATTTTTCAAGGGACCGTTTAATGCGATCTTTAAGGGCAGTTTAAAAAAATAGGTATTTGAATCATTATGATTGCAATGATTGAATATTTTAATTCATCATCGTCTCAGAGTAACTGTAAGTACAGTCAGCGTCAAAAGTAGCGGATCACTATTATACTCTGTCACATTGACACATTGACAATCTTGCATGGCGCTTATTACGTGGCTGTAAAGCGACAAAGTACGAAAGTGTACAGCTACTTTTGATGCTGACTCTACCTACTTTGTGAAGCCAATCGGCTCACTCAACTATTTGACCAATTGCTGCATTCTGGCGGCAGAACATTGCAGTAATTTTTCCCTATGTGTCCGTTGACTTTCCGCTAAAGTGCAACAGTCGGCTAATAGGGTGTGACTTCGATAACAGAACGAGGTGACTATTGATTCTGTGACTCTACGGCTTCCACAATGGTCATTGGACGGTTTCAACCCTTCAAAATGCTAGTAGAGCATGATCCCATTCATTAGCTTATGCTAGAGAATTTGTCCCGGAGAAAAATAAAAAATATCTGAATCCCAATTTCGTGGGAACTTCGAAAAATCCTTTTGTATTGGAACTTTAGATTATAAAAGAATATGCCTGCCAAATTTAAAACTTCGTGGGAACTACAGAGGCTACTAGAGGCCTATTTCTGTGCCCAGCTGTGGGACGTATATATGCTGGGATGACAGATAAGCCAAAATTAGATTATTTAGTTTGACATCAATAATTATTAGGTAGATGATTAATCCTACAGGGATATTCCTGTATAAGGATTTATCATCTAATTATTGATTTACAAGGTAGTCACGCTTTTGAAAATCGATCCATTGAGGATTTATATACAGATATCGAAAAGGCTAAAGTTAAGGCAAAAATATGTACACGCGGCCTTAATATTAAGTCGATAAAATTTGGCCATATGGATACTTTGTAGTTGTGAATAATAATGGATATACAATTATTAATCAAAGTAAAAATGCTATTAGAAAAACATGTAAAGGATCGTTCACCAAACTATCTATCTAACTAATATATATAATAATGGTTCAAGTTCATTTTACAACACTTATACGTCCCACTGCTGGACACGGTCTCAACTCAACGTAGTTCCCTTGCAGCGCCAGTGCGGATTAAGAAAAATATCACAAATATAGCAAATAAACAAACAAAATAGTTCAAGGACTTCGTGAAATCTCACGCACAGTATGCGCAAGCGGCGATCTCAAACCGCGAAACTGCGGTCAGTGTGTCCTAAGGGTGTCACCGACACCAAGGCGCCCAAGGGCAGCACGGCGCACAGTTTGGGAGCCCCTGTAATAATCCATTCTATCTTTATCAGATAACGGTATTTGACTATTTTGTATACGTTTTATAAATTAAAACTACACAATGCCTGTTATCGAATAGAAAAACAATTTTTAAGCTACCTTTACAAATAACAAAGTTATAAAGGTTTGAAATTCAAGATTAGACAGAGAAAGACATACTGGCATGTGACGTCACACGCCAGTACTGCCATACTTGCTGCATAGAGAAAAGCGTTTAAGAAAGAGACAGGTATATAGATTTTTCAAAAAATCACTATAAATCCAATTTTCAACCGATTTAAATTTTCTCTTCGCTAAACACTATCTGTATATTTATATTTTCATAATAATATTAAGATATGGCAAAATCGGGAGTTGTCAAATACCGTATTGGATATCTGCAAAAGTTTCATCTAGTAAAAGCTTAGAGCTCTTGAAGCGACTGTTGGAAGATTATTGTTGAATTGTTCATTGGCGAAAACTATTGAATAGAACGAACATTTTGAATGAAATGTTTAAGCATTTTGAGATATTAATCTCAATGGAAAAAGGGACCTTTTCGAGATCACTACGTCGCTTGCCTGTCTGTCAAAACCCTGTTTTTCAAGAACGTGTGGAGATTACTAACTGGACAGCCCTGTAAATGTTTTTGGAACTTTTTAAATTGTGGTTAGCAAATGTTTCCATACATTGATCAATGTTAAAAAGTCGAATGCGTCAAAGGCGTGACTACACTTTGGAGTCAAAAGTTCCGATGAAAAACCAATGCAAGGGCGTTTAGTCAAAGTAACCGAATAAAATTACCTTCTAAAATATCCCGGAAGAATTTGAGGACACCCTGTAGAAGTTGCTTAGTTAAAACTATGTATAGATGTTATATTATATTTAATTTATTTATTGTTATTTTTGCCTTTATTACTTAATCTTAGTTAAATTCTAGTCGCTTGACCTCATAGCACAAGTAAAAGAAAAACTCTTAAAATAGAAAATAAAAATATTGTAAACCTCAAAGTATGAAGCGATGTTTCCAGTAAAATCTTTTTAATATGTATTTTAAATTGTGTCTTTCTACTCGTAAGTAGGTATTAAAATAGAAGACAGTATACGTACTCGTTCGTATGTAATATTTAAAAACCTTTCCTCTTTAAAAAGTTGGTTAAAAAGCCCTATTGTATCGCACCCGTTCGTGTCCTTCGCTGCGAAAGAGAAACAAATACAAAAACATCTAAAGACCGTCTAAGTACACAGGATGTTGTTTTGGTCAACAACTCCCGTCAAAGTGGTCACGCACATTTTTTTCCAATCCAAATAAATAAGACGTTTTCGACTTCTATGTTATTGTTACCGTGATAAAGATCTACTACGATGACATAAGAGCTCCGTTAGTAATTGAACTAGACATAATATAAAATACTGTTACAGCAGTCATTACGTTAAGTGGTATATTGGACGAGCATTGATCGGCTCTCGGCGCGTCTTTTATATTCCCCTTGAAGGTTTTGTGATCTAATTTAGTCGTTTTAGGACAAAGTAATAACTTCAGTTTATGTTTCGTTATTGTATTTATTAAATTACGGCCGGTTTTTCTGTTGCGGGCGTTTTATTACTTTCTGGATATTTACTGTCTCCACTTGTGTTAGGTATTTATATGTACTGCTCATAGAACATTAATTTTCGGAGGAAAAATTCTTTAGCAATGGGCAACGTGATGGGGGTTTTGTGCATGTACTTTAGACATATTGTAGACCAAATTGTAACATATACCAAGAATTATCTCCCGATATTTTAACATAAGATGCGTTTCGTGGCACTGAGGAGCTAATTAATATAAATTACAGTATCTAGTCAAAAGTATATCTAATATAATAAATCAGTAAATACTGTGGTAGCACTTAAGCCCAAAAAAAAAATTTGCTTCTGTTCAAGGTCACAACTCGCAAGATGTTAGCCGGCATTTTCTTACTTGAAATAAGTACAAGCTGTGTATCGATTGAAAATAACACGGGACAATTGACACCAATTGACCTAGTCCCAAAGTAAGCTTAGCAAAGCTTGTGTTATGGGTACTAAGCAACGGGTAAATATGATTATATAAATAGATACATACTTAAAAACATATTAAACACCCAAGACCCGAGAACAAACATTTGTATTTTCATACAAATATCTGCCCCGACACGGGAATCGAACCCGGGACTTCAAGCTTCGTAGTCAGGTTCTCTAACCACTAGGCCATCTGGTCGTCTAGAAAAGAATCAACATGTTTCTTGTGACGAATTGATTACCGATATTACAGTGTACAACGGTGTTTAATGAAATCATATTGAATAGATCTTTAGCCGTTGCTGTTCATTTCCGTTTTCTTGTGGTCGTTGACCGAAATATGTCCAATCAAAATTACGAGGTGGCCCAGCGAGTAAATTATAGCATACTGTATATAGCGTTGCGACACCCGTGTACAGTCGAGTATAAAAGTTACTGCCAAACAATACATTATAAATAAACGTACGTGAATAATAATAATAATAAATGCCACTACTCTATAAATTATTCCTGGTGAACATAACACATAGTGGTTTCTTGAAACAAGAAGCTAAACTTTATTTAATTAATTTTATTTAATTTTAATTTATTTACTTTTTCGACATGACAAGGTCTGTAGATTAAAGTACACAAAATATTTACAGATTTGTGCATATTCTTACGTACGAGTGTTTAAGTAGAGGTACGGAGTAAGAAAAAAAAATGTATTTCTGTTCGCCACTCACAAGTCACCATTTATACAAAAAAAATGTTACTTATATAAATGCGTGGTGGCCTAGTGGTTTGACCTATCGCCTCTCAAGCAGAGGGTCGTGGGTTCAAACCCCGGCTCGCACCTCTGAGTTTTTCGAAATTCATGTGCAATAATACATTTGCAATTTATCAAGGAAAACATCGTGCGGATGCGGAGCAATTCAATGGTGCGTGTGAAAACACTCGTGAAGAAACCTGCAGAAGACAGTGGGATGTATATAGGCTGGGATGATGATGATAAAAAATTGCAGGAGTAACAGCTTCCATCGAAAATTAAAGTTAGTTTACAAATGTCCAAATAATTACGAGTAAGCGTTATATTTTTTATGTTTTCGCTGCTCCAATGCGATCACAGTATTACATTTTCTTTTTTACCTTACGGTTATTTTTCTTACACTCGTTTATCACAGTCAACCGATCCCCACGTAAGGTGACTCCATACAATTAGAAGCTTATTTACTGCGCCCAATACGGCAGAACCGCATCATTCAATCAGTCGCCTTTACCCCATTAAGTTCACTTTACTGATAAGGGTTACGGCATTTGTGACATCGACATGTTCTTGATGCTCTTTTGTCAATGCGTGTGGTCTGTCATGCGTACACGCATTGAATCTGATGATTTTTGAAATGCTTATTGTTGTAAATGATGTCTATGGAATGTCTCTGTGTATATACCTGTTTTTCTGCACTGCTTGCTATGTGTTGGTGTGCAATAAAGAGTTATTGTATTGTATTGTATTTTATATGTATGTAGAGCGTCAATTAGTACAGCTGTTTTTTGTTTGGTATAACATTATACCGCCAAACGTGGCAATTTTTTTTGGCCTTAAGTCATAGGTACAGTTAGGATTCTACGTTCTTCAATATTGTATGGACTCTTTATAAGGGACCAATTGACCCCCATACCGCTTTACGAGTGTTTCTGTATAACCCAAGTTTCCCGTTAACAAGATTCCACATTTCTACTTCATTCTCCATGAATTTACTCAAGATCGGTTGACATCAACTTTTTCCCGAGACTGATTCGTACTTTATACTTCCATACAAAAGCTATTGTTGGATTTCCTATTGAAGATAATATAACGCTGAACGATTTTCATCGCCTCGCCGCGTCGTGACTTCTATTTTTATTGGATTTTGCGTAACAATAGAAAACGACGGGATTACATATCTCGCGTGATTTTACTTTATCTCATAAACTTTATTTGCGATTAGAGAATCAACATGGAAGGCATGCTATACGAAATGTAGTTTATAGTGTAATTTTAAGAATTCCCATGAGAAATTAGTAAAATCCCAGAATTTCACTTCAAACTAACACACGTAATGAATTACGCGAACTTATATATCGATAATCGATTTTTATCGGAACCGATATTTCTAACAAGTGATGAGAAAAGGTGATTTGAACGTCTCTTAAATATTAACTAGGAATAATTACTTTTAATAAATATAAGAGATAGAACTCTGTCTCCATCCAACATTTTTTGTTTAAACGAGACGGTTATATTTTTGTACGAGGTACTAGCCATGCCAACTACTTAAACTAATAATAGGTATATTCTCGAATTTTTTATTTTGTATTTTTACTAGGATCAATATTGACAATGGCAATTCGGACAGGGATATGTTTTACATCCACCAAAGGACACTCTTTTACAACAAGAACATGATCATAAAATGTAACTGATACTCCTCATGCCATTAACCTCTTTGATATAGATTTTATAGCACTAAGAATAACATAGCATCCTTTAATTGCATCATCCCAATCTTGTGCCATATTACAGCTCTTAACAGGGTCTCGATCAATTCTATAGCAAATTTTGAAGACCTATCTGATTTTATACCACAGGCCGCATTGTCTAACGCGCGGGTGCTCGCGATCACATTCACCGTCTCTTTCTCCCTCATCCTATACCGTGTGAGACACAGAAGTGGTCAAAAATGGTTGCTTTTTACATTTGTAACTACGTAGAATACAACTAAAATGTATACTTGGAACTGAAAATCAAACCCAGTTCCTCGCCATTTCGGGACTTCTGATACATATTATGCTTTTCAACAAAGCAATTTGTAACGCGAAAACAGTAAAATCATAGTACTACAATTGTATCTCAATCTCAAACTGATAAAACGAGGGGAAAGACTGCGACAGTAAATAAAAGACAAATGGTTCTCTATTAGTATTATTTTGGACCCTGATGATAAAAAGAGCCAGAACAAGAATACGATTATGTATTTCGCTTTCTGATAAATGGTAGCTTTACCAATAGTATTAGTTATGCCTAATGAACCGCAAAAAAATTGGCTCGAAATCTCTTGGCAGTGGTCAAAAAGCACATGATTGGGCATAAAATATATTTCAATAACTTAGAAGTGTTACAGACTATGGTAACTTGCGATTTGCAATTATCCGGTACAATAGATAATCTGCTTCATAATTATTAATATTCACGAGCAACTACAAATAAGTAAAAGTAAAAATTTGCAATATTCCATTTAAATCACATTTCGCTAAAACTATCCAGTTTAAAATTACAAGCATCGTACTACTCATAAACATTTTCTGTCCAAAAACAGACAACAGATTACTTCATAAATCTTACTAACAATTTGAAAAAGCTGATAAAAAAAACAATTTAACAATTTGAATCACCCTTTCCTCTGTACCAACGCGCAGCGGAGACAACGGAGTTTCCCAAAGGCAAGCTAACTCAATCACGATGATTAACGAGCCCATCTTAAGCGTTGATCTTAAAACGCGTTTTAAACGCATTAATAACTCAATCTTGGAACCTTTGTTTCAAGTATTCCGTTGTTAACGTTTAACTATAGCCATTAAATTTTATAGTGGCGTCATTGCGTTTAACGAATTGGTTGAGATGAGTGAGAGTAATTGTTTGTGTGATGATGGTATTGATGGTTTTGTACGAGTATTTACTTACAAAAGATTCGTGTAAACAAAATCTGTTGATAAAAATGTATTATAATATAGTAATATCATCTCATATAGTTCACCTAGTGTTGTTTTAAATTTTAAAAACATCGGCTAGCTCAATTTTGCTAGTCTCTGTATAAAGTTACTTTATATTCGAGCAAGAAGTTTCTTTACCACCCCATGGTTCATTATCATTACCACTTGTAGGGCTTTAAAACATCAGAGATTATTTTCACTAACATGCCAATATAACAATCAGCTTTATTGTTTCATTCAGATCTGGGTCATTAAAAATTTATGACGTTAAAAATGGTAAAAAAGCACTATCTTATTGTCCAACATTAATACAGTCAATGTCAACAAAAATGTTTGCTGCTGGTACTTCCTTGCCAAAAAGTTTTGTAGCAGCACTTCCTACATCATCACCATCAAATTCAAACACCTGTAGCAATTCACTGCTGGACACCTTGTTGCAAACTTTATCATCGAATACATCAGCAGGTATCAGCTCTCTACTGCACCGTCAGTTGGGCTACCAAATGACTAAAGTAAAAAGCTGTCAATAGCCAGAGCCTGGGTCGTCACACGGGCTTCCGCTGCCGATGACCTAATTCCCTCGATTGCTGTTGCGGCACGCTTTGTAATTAAAAAGTCAGGCGTGACGGTGAGTTTGTAGGCGATACGGGTTCTGTACATACTTTTAATTTTGAGGCATTTTAGTTAAACGATAACAACAATAAAATTGATTTAACAGCCAGGGTAAAATAGTAACTTCCCACGGGTTACACCTAACTGTGTTCACTGTCACAATTATCTGAAACCTTTGCGCTTACTCCCTGCGTTACTGCTACTACTAATACTGCTACTGCTGCTGCTGCGCTAGCTGCCTGCCTTACTCCTCACGCTATATTAAGATATAAACTACCTACTATATGAATGTATAAAGAATTGTGGTATCTTTATATTTACAAATCTCTAACATTTGTCAGTAGGTACTTCCTGTAGAGCTTTTTAGAATAAGAATACCTACTTTGACCTACAGCCATTATACCAACCGTTGCTTTGTACTCATAGTCGCACGTTTGAAATTGGTTCGTTCGCCCGTTCACACGCTCCTTCGCAAGTCGCAAGTTTGAGCTGTGTCATAAATATCTGTGTGTAAGTCCTGTGCGTGGTATTTTGACTATGAGTGGAAATCACGAAAGTTTAAGTCATATCTGTGAAGTAAACTTCAACCTTTGAAGCGGTTGAATCCGTATGAGAAGCGTGAAGTTGTCTTTCCCTTGTAATGCAAACTGCCTACGGAACCCTAAAAAGGTCGAAAATTGCCTCGCCAACGTAATTAATTAAGCTGTTTTGGACATCGCTGTAATCAATTTAATGACTGAAATGTTCCATTCTGGAAAAGCGTTGTTTTTCTGTTGTGATGGCTTTTGAATAGAAACTGAATTGATGACCAAAGTTGTAAGTATTCAGAGTTTTTTGCTCAAGTTAGGAAGTTAGGGTACGTCTGAATTTCAAAATGACGGTAAGACTGATATAATTGAGGTTTAATGTAATTAACTTAAGTTCTAAGTTCTAAGTTTTAAATTAAGATCTAAGTTTTGTTATAACTAGATTAAAGTATAGTTTATTTAGATACCTTACTCAACCCTTATTATAAGCGTTAGTTATGCAAACCTCTTCTTAAAAATTATATGTGGTTAAATAGCATTTGTTATAGTTAATTAATGTACTTAATTAATTTTAAAATTGCTACGCCCAAACAGGGCATCATTTTTTGTAAAAAGTGTTGCAATAAATAAATACTGAATACTAACAATCCTCGGTCGTTTTCGTTACATTTTACTTAACTATACGACATTAAGCGTGGAATTGCATATGTATATGCATATGTAGTGGTATGTGTGCATTGTAGGTTGGAGAGAGGTCTCTATATTGTTGTCTCTCTCTCACTAAAGTGGAATGCCTATAAACACACAATACCACTACATATGCTATTCCACGCTCTCGGTAATTCATCTTTACTTGATTATGACAAGGCAACAATTTCGTATCTATGTTAAATTATCATATTTTTTTCAGTTTTCGCATATTTTATGTTGTTTGTGGGTGCTCATCTGCTTGAAAAGCTAGAGGGACGATTTATCTGTTCGATTAAAATGCTACTAATATTATATCTAGTATGATAAATGCGAAAATGTGTGCGTGTGTGTGTAGGTACATTTGGAATAACACGGCCACTTTTGTTCTGATGTTCCAACGGGATTGGGATAAAAACTCAGAATTTCAACCGTCACGCTTGGAGACATGATATTTGATGCGGGTATTTAATATCAATAATATTTAACGTCAATGTACCTACAAATAAATTATTTAATATTTTAAGTTTATTTTATATCAATAAATAAAAAATAATAAAATAAAATCAATGATGTAATAATATTTTTGGGAATCCCGATGGGAATTTAGTAACGCGCGCGTCGCGTGCGAAGCCGCGAGTAATAAAAGGTGTAATTTAATATGTTATTTATCAAATCATCGGGTACCTACTACTTAGACCAAGTAGATATCCAATGTTGATACGAGTAAATATCAAATCAATTGTCATCTCATTTTATCGATGCCGAATAACAAATAACTAACCTGACCAACAAAAAGTTGGAAATCCCCGACTTTGTCACTTCAAAATTCAATATCTCAAAAACGTCTAAACCGATTTTGATGAAACATCTCTAAGAACCATCGCAAGAAAACCTGATTACAAATAAAAAAAAACCACATACGGTACCACAGACAGACAGACACAAATAGCGATCAAACTTATATTTAACACCCCTCTTTTTGCGTCGGGGGTTAAAAAATTGAATAGTAACTAAAAATCAAGTTGTGTTTGATACATTATTGCCATAGCGTGACACGACAAGTTAAACGCGTATTAACTAACGCAAACAAAAGCACGCACTTCACAGCGGGCACACATAACCTCGCAATCACCGTTAATAATCATGTAAACCGCGGGCTGTTAAAAGCTTATCTACATTACCGAAATGAGGAAATAACCAAAACATGAGATCTAAAATGGGCGGGAAGCGCAACGGAGATATTTGTACGAAGAATGTCGGACACGCGAGCTCGTAAACTTAAGGGAACGCCCTGTACACACGGCGGTAAATCACGGGAGGTCGCGATGCGTTTTTTTGTTTCTTTTCTGTAAGTTGCTTTTGTTTTGACGCCTGAAACTGTATGAGAACGTTTCTTACTGACGATGTTTATTTTTGAATGCAATTTGTTATTTACTTACGATAGTGAAATTCCCATAAAAAATAATTATCTACAGCTCAATAATATAATATATTATGGGCCAGATATTTTTTTACATTCTTACACTGTTTACTAGCGTGCTCGATGCAATAAAATACATACTTACTTATGTTTTCTATAATTTTCCCCAAGATCTTTCTTTCCCAGAAACAAAATATAAACAGAAGTGGTTCAATTTGTGGAATTCAAATTGATCTAAACACGACGCTACTGCCAAGAGTGCCAAGGTAATAAATAATAGAGTGTCTACATCACTTCATGCTTATCCCCTTGGCTCCTTCTGCTGTTAACTATACTACCAGTACTGACGCATTGTTTAACACTACATTCAAATGCTGTAACCAAAAATCACAGCGTCCCCGCTTTCTTTACAGCGTCGAGTGTTTCCACAGTTTTAGATAGAATGCATTTTATATCAGTTACACTTGTACACAGTCCATAATAATGTTCCGACTAATAATAGACAGTACTTAAAATAAATATAGCTTACTTAACTTTTTGGGTTACATGCTCGCCGATAAAAGACGAAGATCAGTTTGATGTTTAAACAAGTGGTTGGTAGAGTTTGAAATTGTTCGTGTAAGAGTTAAAATCCATAGATTTTTTAATGCTTTGTGCACCTTGTTAAATATTTAAGTTAACATCAAAGAAAGTGCGTTACGTTGATTTTTGTGTGTGTTTGGGGCTGGTGTGGGTACATCATGTTGCTTCATGGCAGTGGTTGGGAATGACCTTTCGCTGCCGGCCGTCGCTAAATCCATGACCGACAGCGAAAGCTCGTGGATCGCCATGGCCTCCTTCTGTGAGGAGGTGATGGCGATCAAAGAAGGTGCGGAGCGTGAGCGGGAAGAGGACGTAACCTCTCAGCCCATGCGCCGCAGGAGAGTTGGGCGAAACCGGTTGAATCACAACCGCGAAATCCCGCCCTAAGAGGGACTGCGGGTGACGGACACGGGGATGCCCGTTCTCTGCCGACAAGGTCCCTGAGCCGGTAGGCGCGCCATGTGTTCCAGCGCGCATACAGCGATGGAAAGAAGGAGACGTTAGGTCCACAAATGGACAACTGTCGCGCTTCCTGGCCATGGATGCTCACAGTTCACAGCCCGGCTGCGTAACGATGGCGAAGAGGAACACCCTGGGGTTGTAGTGGGTACACCGCTCCCTTCTGGGGCGGGATTCCCACATACCCACACCGGTCTCCCTGGGCCGGTGAAATCCTTAAAGGATTTCCCCAGATAAAAAAAAGGATATCATGTTGCTAACTTTAATAAAGGAGTTGAATAGTGCTATAAAGTGCGACAGTTACCTAAGTGTTTTCTTGGAGTACTTTGGTAAATCAGTATTAGTTTTGCTAATGAATGTGAGTATGATTAAATATTTCTTACGCTGCACGCTTAAAGTACTCAAGCGATGTGATGTAATTAGGTATGGAGGTAGTTTTCCCCTGAGAATGACATTAGACAAATTTTTCCGGGAAAATTGTGTAGCGAGCGCGCGATTCTTCGCATACGAAGTCACGATAGGTATCTAGTTAAACAATAATTCCAGAACACAACTTTAATAAAATAAGTTTGCTATTGCATGATACAAAATCAACGAGAGAATCGCGTTTTATACAACAGGTATTAAAAATTATGCCAGATAAAGCAGATAAACTTAGATTATATAAATCTAATCAGATTAATGCTGATATCAATTGCTTACACAGAATCCTCTACCTACACAATTTTAAATTCATCACAAATGTTTTCCCTTTTGAAATTAATTCGGAAGCTAAAACGAAATAAAATTTGTCTCTATCTAATCTAGTCCCCATTAAGTACGTGGTTTATTTAGCAATTCCATGTTGGCCAACCTTCCGAAAAAGGGAAAAGGTTTGCATAATTAAAAATATAAAGCAGACACTCTATGGTCGACCCGCTGCGATGCGAACCCGATGCCTGTTTTAATAATGAGATTACGGTTTAAAAAAAACAGGGAATTTTTATGTCTACGCATACATACTCGTATGTGTAGGATACCGTAAATGGATAGGTACTTTAAAAGTCGTATTTTTAAATTCAGTTTTCCTTTTGTTTTCTGTTTTAATTTGTTTAATCATTTTATTATATTCTCATTTTGTGTGTGTATGTGTTCACATAAAACAGAAAATAATAGTTCTAATTTTCATACGTGAGTGTCTCGTTTCAAAGATTTTTTTAAACTCTACCGTCATATTCAACGTGTTAAAAGCTTTCTTCCATCAATTCACAAAGGAACCACCGTATTAGATTGATAAAATCAGCAGAGCAATATTTCTTCGAGCAAGATCCTCCAGGGAAATAATAGTTCCGACTACTTCCAACCTACTTCTAGGTTTTACAAAACGAAATAGGCCGTAGTAATAGCTTAACAGTGCTATAAATGCTACGTGAGCTAGTATTTTCCAGTCCCTGGGTTGCTGAATCGCGTGACTGGGGTTGTGGATGAATATTTGAATAACAAACGGGAGATAACCACTTACATGTTCTGCAAAGTCGTCTTCGGTATGGCTGGACAAACCTAGCCCGCAAGCCACCCACCAAAGCATTTGCCCAGCCAAGATGTCGATCGGTCAGCCTTTTTTTTGTGTATAATTTTAGTAGTTAGCAGGGGCGTAGCTACTGCCGTATCTGACGTATCAATTATACGTACCTAAGCGACGATTGTAAGCGTTTTTAAAAAATTTGGAAAAAGTGACAGATAGATAATTATGATGAATAAATATTTCTTTTAATTTTATGCAAACATTTTTTTTTCTTTTGTGAGAAATCTTTATCCTTCATAAGGGCCCCCAAACAAATTATTATATGGGGCCCCGCCAAGGCACGCTACGCCACTCGAATTTAAAAAAAAATACCCACCTAAAAAATCTTTACACCAGACTTGTTCTATATATAAATGGTTTATTTATTGGTGTCATGTTAAGATATTCAATTAGGTATTTAAATATTAATTTACGTTATTTTACAAACATGAGTATACAATTAAAAATATATTTTTTAAACCACATAAACCAAAACCACAACAAAAAACTCAAACAACTATATTTTGTAAATAAAAACTGTATCCAGCTTATTACAAAAATCCACAAAACAGTACATTTCCTTTATCGAAATACATTTTTAGGTTGACGTACTTAATGATCATGATCATAATAGAGTCTTGACTTATATTTTTCCGGATTATCCCGGAAAAAGCTTCGTACAAAATAGTTGATTGCTTTTGCTGTTTGCCGACAAAATTACAGCAAACACAGCGTCCAATAACTGTTGTGGAAATGAGACGATAGCTTGCCGGAAATACGCTTTTCCTTTATGAAAGTTGGCTACATATTTACTAAAATGCTAGCGATATTTTAGTAGTTACTTGGAATATACCCGTACAACGGTGTAAAACGTACCTATAACGAATCATTTTAACCCTGCTGATTTAGCAAATGGTTGCTTGACTGATCTTCAGTTAAGCAACCATATTTGTTCTTTGTTGACAACCACAAAATAAATAATACCTAGTACAAGTCTGAAACAATAGTCTTACGGCTAAAATCGTAGAACATATTATGATGGAACAGTTTTGAATAGTTATTTAAGGAAATAAGCGAAAAATTACCTCTTTCTTATCTCCGAAACTACTGGGATACAATTTAAAAAAAAAACTTAGAAAATATTTTTTTACCCATTGATTACAGGAAAACTAAGAACCTACAGTAGGAAACTGGACTAAAAAGAAGTGTATGATATACTCACGACTCACGGCACAAAATTTGGCCCATTCTACATACAAAATTACCTATTTCTGCAAACATTTTAGTGTCAGATTTTTTGCCGCTCAGTATAATTAAAATACCTAACATATATTTAACAAAATAGCTCAGTATATTTGAAATACTTAATCATGTATGTTAGGAAGAACATATGTGATTTACCCACCAACGTCATTAAGCCAAAGGCTACTAGAAATACAGGGAAACTTAAAGTTCCATCTTACAGACTGGCTAAAGCCAAAAAGTAATTTCTGGGAAATTGCATACGTTTTTATAATAAAATTCCAAAAAATATTACTAATGAAACGGATACAAAATTCAAATCTATAATATCAATGATTATATCATGGACAAGGATATTTGGAAATACTTCTGATCCGCATGGGCGATCCCTTTACTTCAAATAGCGAATCTACTGTGTTAAAAATAAAGTTTTGTTAAATACTTGTGCTGTATAGAAATCTGTTTTAAAAAAATATACCTCGTTGAGTTTCTTGCCGGATTCTTCTCAACAGAAGTTTTTCCGAACCGGAGGTAAGTTTTTTGGCATTCATAAGTGATTTTATACAATAAATTGAATAAAGATTTTGACTTTGACATAGGATATTTCAGTAATGTCTAAGAAAGCAAGCAAGTTCAAGTCGAGTTTTTTTATATTTATCATCCGAAAACATTTTTAGTTAATTTCAAATAATTTGTATAAATCATTCATCGGAAGCAAGACGGTATGATTAAACAACGAGAATTAATTCATTATACCCACTTAATTTTAAATTAAAGAACTGAAAGAAATCATTACCTCTTGTTATCGCGCGACCCAATAAAGTAAGATAACTCCCTTGAACTTTGAAATCAATAATATAGTATATATTTTTTGTGATGACAATATCCCATTCATTAGATTGTATAGTAAACAATAGAGGTTTATGTGCTCAAGATTCTTATTTGATTTCATTCTCAATAATTTCTCTTATAACTCTCTTATAAAAACTGGCCAAGTGCGAGTCAGACTTACGCACCGAGGGTCCGTACATCTCTGAATAAACTATCCGATTTATTAAGTTAATTGCAAGTTGCAGCAGGGTTATTGAGGAAATTTCAAAGAAAAATCTGATTTATCAATATTCTGCTGGTATTTGTTTGTAAATAATAATAATAATAATCGATTTATTTCAAACACAATGTCCATACTCGTAGATGGTTAGTAATATTAAATCTTACAACTATTTACAACATTAAATACATATTAAAAACAATTCCGATTATTGAATTAAACTAAATTTCGAAAATACAAACAGAGACATTATTCAATGATTTAAATAAAATAATACTAATAAGAAGAAGACAAAGAAAACTTAGCTAAGAAACCTTAACTATATATATCTAAGATGTTACTATAAGAATAAAATTATAAATATTATTAAACTAAATTAAATTATTCATTATTAAATATTACATGTAACAATGTATGTATTATAATGTATTATAAGTAACAATAAACATTATCCGTATTATCACCGAATTTCAAGGTCGTATGTCATTTGGAAGTTGAAATTTCTTCAATACAAAATTTTGTAACTAAAAGTTGACTGGTAAATTCACATTCTGTTCATCAGCCGGAGCTGATGATGATGATGATAGGGAACCTAAAGCTCTTAAAATACCATCAAAACAACATAAGAACTTATTACACAGTTCCCATGGGAAGCGCGCGCTCCCGCGGGCTGTATTTGTCTATTGTTTGTTACACGTCTGATTACGAATTAGGTATGCTGGTACAGTCTCCATGATTTGAAACTAAATGGCATTTGAACTTGACGTCTGTCTATTGGGCTTTTGATTTAACATAGTTTACCAATTCTTTATAACATTCCTTGCTAATACTAACCAAGTTTAAAAACCCCCGATCGCTTTGTAATAAATTACTTAGGTATACAATTGTGATTCTGTTTTCTTATTCACCTATTTTAATCTAACGTTTTCATAAAGTTTGCCCCGAGTTTTTTGCTCGGCAAATAAATAATTGTTTTATTCATATTATTTTGGCAATACAGCACCAGTATCTGACATAAAAAAGCGCGGGTAGGTACCTTGCGGGTACTACCTTCTTGCAACGTAAAGTTTGACAACCTGTTTCATTTCATAACTTTTAATTTCGCAAACTCTAAAACTGTAAATATTTCAGGTTTCAGGATTTATTTCAGGGTCGTCCATCATGTAAATAGAACCCTATAGGTTAGGTTAGTTTTATAAAAATCCTGAAACATTTACAGTTTCAGAAATATTAAACAGTTGGGCAATTAAAAGTTGCGAAATGAAACAGGTTGCCAAACGTTATATGCCGAAACATTAGTAAACCAAAAAATCGTGCATAAATATCTGATACGACTTCATTTCTAGTATAGGGCCGGTATGTCGTGTGTCGTGTCAGATATTTTTGCACGCTCCTCTCTCTCGTCTCTTTTCTCAGCATAAGCTTAGAAACCTATTTTGTTATATTATTCCTACGAAAACAAATGAAAAAAGACGGAACAAGCTTTCACTAAGTAAAGATCACAGACATTTATTTCACCCCCGCAACATGTTCCTACCCCCAGGCGAAATACGAGAGGGAGAAACAAAGCATGTTTTTTTATTACGCTATGACCCAAAGAAACGTTTTGCAACGCAGTGCAGTTTTTTGGCGATATTCGCAAACATCACACTGTACATTTTAGATGTTCCAGCAGAAGTTCGCTGAAAATATATAGGTTTGTAGTATTTTCTCAAATAGTTCATTGTGTATCAAGAGCAGTAAGCAAATAATCGAAACGAGAGTACAAAAACCAGAAATCTATGTCTGAGGCTCGTGTGATTTGTGACATACAATCTTTATAAACACATTTTCGCGGAATCTCATAAAAATAACCCTACTTCGGGCAATATGGTAATGATGACACACGCAATGTATGTATTTTGAAATTAAGAAAAAAATGTGTTTAAAAATTTGGGTCTAATAAAAATTTCGAAATTAGCGTTTTTTTTTCTATTTTACAGTTCACAACGCAGTAATATTTGTTGCCTTGAAACAGCTTGCTAATAAAGCACTTATCTCTCCGTCAAAACGTAACTGTCAGTCGTCACAATTGTCAACAGTTGACAACAACACGCGTGTAGATTTGTAGAACACGCACTGAAACTCGCTGTCAACGCGACACGGATATAAAGAACTTGACGCTTCATAAACGAAACTGTTAACACCAATGAGCTTTGGTTAACACCAACATAATTTTATAGTCAATCTATCCTTACTGCCAGCCAAAGATGTAAAGAAGATTCTAACCTAACCTAATTCGATTTGACAACAACTTGTACCTACCTGTGGCTTTGCGCCTATAGCAGAATAAAGGACACTCCATATCTGCTGGTAATTCCGAATAATCCCATATCAATTCACATAATTATAATCCTCAAGGTATGTTCGTCGAATTTCAAGTCTGTAGCTCCAGTGATTTGAGCTGTGCGATGTCTGTCGGTAAATCAATCAATCAGTCGATGTTTGATATCCATACGTATACCTACTACAAATAGAGATGGTAAACTTCATTCACTCATTGATTCACTTTCCAGATGCGAATAGTTCATTCATTGCAACCTTTTTTCTACTGGACTCTATTTGTGCCTTCAATAATAAAAGTATTATACTACTTAAATTGTTTTCTAAGAATAATACATATATTATATTATCAACATCAAAACGACCGTAATCCATAATTAGATAATTGTATGGTAATGCAGTCACGCAACTTCCTACGAAGTTCACTAAACTCACTTTTATTTATTTTCTTCGTAGACGATTTGTTGAAATCATAAAAGTTTTTGAAGTAAAAAATTAAGGGACAATTATGATAGATTAGAAGGAATAATAATTCGAATAATATTAAATGTGGCGGCAGGCGGACAGGTAAACGAATAATATTAGCATCAACAAACAGTTAAGATAAGTTCCAGCCGCTAATAAATTCTGACTTAAAGCCGGAGTTTTCGCTTATTGAATACTTGTGTTTGAAACGGAATATTTAAATTGAATCTAACATTGAAACCCCCTTAAAAATAAACTAGCTTCGCAGCTCGACGTGCACTAAAAATGAAAAAATTAGTCAAACATTTAGGTGTAGGTATTCAAAGATAATCCTGTAAATATTTTAAAAATACTTTTAGTAAAACTTCGGTTTGTTTTTTACAAATACAAAACCAGAATAAAAATCTTAAAGTAGTTGTACTGTCATTTTAAAAAATGTTGACAAAAGATGACAGATAAATCAATCACGTTCACTCATTCACAGTTCTCCCACGGTGTCGGATCGAACTGTCAGATCATTATCTCCGATGCACTGTCTTTAGACTCGAACCGAAAACTAGGAATGGCCACTTACTCATTGTCTTTAGACACGGATAATATTTTAAGCCGATAATATATAACATGTAACGATTCCGACGTATCTCGTCAAAATAGAATAATTAGTGAATATTAGATAAGTACGTCTTATGTCCTGAAAATATCTTCCACATGTTTTGTAAATATATGCCACAAATCGACGCCACCTACTTGTTAGTTGCAGCTTTACCGATATCGAAATATTGTTTCACTTATTGTCAAAAAAAAATTACATCCATAAATCTAATAACTCACCGGTAGCTCAGCGGCGCTCTCAAGTTTATCGAAGTCTCTCTCGAAGGCAGCCTCCTCCTCTTATCACCCTCATTCCAACTGCCGTAACTCCGCGAAAACGTCATAACACCACAGCCAACTTCACTACCGTTCACGAGCTCCAAAAAATCCGTTTCATTCACATAAAAACTATCATTCACTCGCGTTTCATTCACAACACTAGCGTTTTCAGACACGGAGTTGTTACTCTCGTAAATGCCGTTGTGTTTGGGACTAGAATAAAAGTACACACGATCGAGCTCAGAATCGTTTTCAGTTTTTAATTTTAACTCCCGCACGAGAGGCTGGGATGCGTTTGAGTTTTCCGTGGAGGTGTACCAAGCTTCTAGTATTGCTATGTGAGCGTCCAAGTCGCGGCACGTTAACCGGAATCCGAAGTCTTGGCATTGTTGCTCTTCGACAATTTCTGAAACAAAATAAGATAATTCATTATCTTGTGTTATGTCATCCATACGCATGAGCAGTAGGGTCTATCCGTAAATTACGTCATGCTGTTAGGGGGGAAACTTTGGCGATTTGTTGATTTGATCTGGGAGATTTTATATTTTAACGGTTAATCTGTTACGGTTCTCGAGATACAGCCTTATGACAAACATACGGACAGATCAATTGAAAATGTTGTTGGATGATTGTGCAAGGTCCGCCCGGATTGCTAGCTAATCCTGCCGTGAAGCAGCAGTGCTTGCACTGTTGTGTTTCGGCGTGGAGAGTAAGACAGCCGGTGAAATTACTGGCACTTGAGGTATCCCATCTTAAGGTGGTTTTCCACCGGCGAGGCGAGACGAGTCGAGGCGTGACGAGAATTGAAATTTGTATCGCGAGAATGCATACAAATTTCAATTCTCATCTCGCCTCGCCCGTGGAAAACCACCATTAGGCCTCTAGGTTGGCAACGCATCTGCAATACCCCTGTTGTTTCAGATGTTTATGGGCGGTGGTGATCTCTTACCATCAGGAGACCCACTTGCTCGTTTGCCATCCAGTCAAATAAAACAAAATAAGAAAACTAGATTTTTTTATGTTATTTTTTATAAGTATGTCAAGAAGCTGTTTGGACATGTAAATTATAAATGGCTAATAATTTAATTGGTCATCATCATCGCTGCCTATATACGTCCCAGGGCAGGGCACAGCTTAGGCCTCCTCTCAGAATAGGAGATCTTCGTCCATAGTTCCCTCGCTGGCCCAGTACGGATTAAGAACTTCATACACACCATTGAATTTCTTCGCAGTTGTTTGCCTTAATCGTGAAGTTCATGGTAAATTCCAAATGTAATTTGCCACATAAATTCCGTGCTTGAATCCACGACCCGGTAGGTAAGTACTACTCTATGCCTATAAAATTAAAATCTAAAGACGCCGAGCAAACCTCAGACGCCCAGGTACATCTTATAAATTTCTAAACACAATTTCTTTACACTCGTAAAAAACAGTGCTTAAAAAGGCAAATCCTTCTTGCATAATTCAAGGAGCCCGCATTCTTTCACGGAACCTTTGTTCATTTCATTCATACCATATCGGACCTTTCCGTGCTCATATAATAAATTCATGACGTGTTTAAGATATATTTTCAAGGGAAATTCCTTTGGAGATTACTTTGAATAAATGTTGCCTTTTATGGTTAATATTGTAGCAAATCGGGCAAGGGTCATAGCGTAACCAGTAGGCTATCATCGTGCAGTCTTACAGCCTTATTCATAAAAGATCCTTAATTGAGGTTTGATCGTTCTGTTACTTAGCAGACTTGGCATGTTAGACGGTTGTCAAGAAGTATGATTCATAAACGCTTGCTAGCAGCCTGCTAGTTGTTGAGCTGCTGATAGACGGATTAGACGTGTTATGTTGGGCCATCTTGACAAATCAAAGACAAAAAATGGCCTCATGGATAATAAAAAAAAATTGACTGCAGTGACAGCAAATTAGCAGGAAAAAAAATAAAAAGCGAGATGTTTGTTTTCCCGCCATTTCCGATTCGCATGTTTATGTTGTACCTAAGCGCAAAAGCCGTAATTATGTTAATCATCCTAATTTTTTTTTCATATTTATTGTTAGTAAAGTAGCAGTAATAAATACCTAATTTAGAGGATTTTTAAATACAAATTCCTGAAAATATTTTTTCCTAGATTTTTTTTAATCTTTGCGTAACCCTCCCTTCACTAAAAATATCGGTTTTTTTGCTCTTGTCAAAGTCAGCTGTTCAAACTTGTGCCGGCCATTTTGTGACTTAGCAGGGAGATAAAGGAGGGTCTACCGTCCTCTAACTTTAGCAGAGCCTTGATCGACTGATTAGCGCTAACAGACGTTTATGAATCATGTTTTTAGCATCGGGCCTTCAAGGAGCCTTCAAGGAGGCTCTAACTTTTTATGAATAAGGCTGTTAGTTTAGAGTTCCATGCGTCAAAAGGGAAACTTCGTCCGTCTGACAGTCAAGATCTTTCCCAGGCGCGGAAGCACCTATTGAGTTTAAAATTCCTTGATATCATGAAAAAATTGAGTTTCGCGCGATCAAAATATTGTATTTTATTTTTAGCCTTTTCAATGTGTATTCTCATATAAAAATCGCGTGAGAACCTATAGGTACACATATAAGTAAAGTTGTAAAGATAACACATTTGACCCAAAAAATAACTTTGTTTTTAATAGAAATATGTATCTTAAAATACAACTTTTTGCTGGCTTCTATATTTGTATGGCTCAGTGCGTGGGTCCAACTTGCATTGGCATTGTTTTTTTTTTTCTAAATTTTATTGTAGTTGAAAACTGGATAATGATGGGTCGGCTCGTGGTAATAATCCAATCCATTTCTTGAAACTGCACTGGAAAGAAAAAAACGTCCTTCGTTTATTTGTTTGTCTTCGTTGCTTTATCATAGTTTATTTATATTTGGCTATTTATCCCACTGCCTATATTTATTTTAGACGTATATTATATGGAGGTACGACATATGTATGTGTAGATGCACCACCTGCTGTAAACTAGTCCTTCCTTCTTCCTGTTAAAAGCTTGCCTGGACGAGATCGCTCTTAAGCGATAAGGCCGCCTACCTTGCAATTTTAAAATTTTTTGCTTACCTTGTAATTTTCTCTCTGTATACCTGTTTTCTGTGTCACTTACTATTTCTGGTGTAATAAAGAGTCATTGTATTGTATTGTATTGTTACCCGCCACTTCGTCTGCAAAACGAAGTACGAACTATGAAATTTTCCGTGATAAAAACTATCCAATGTTAGAAGACTAAGGGGCTGTTTCACCATCCATTGATTAGTGTTAACTGGCGGTTAGGTGTGATGCCGTCTTTATTCATTTTGTTTGAATAGATGGAGACCGCATCACCTTTAACCGTCGGTTAACACTAATCAATGGATGGTGAAACAGCCCCTAAGGGTTTCAAACTATTTTCATACCTAATTTCATCACGAAAGGTACTTTAAGCGTGAAAGCGTAACAAAGAAACAAACAAACTCACTTTCACATTTATTAGTCCTTAAGGATTACGATGTCTTGAAACTACATTAACTTTTGCTGACAATGGTCATTAAAATATTCTACAGAATGTTTTGAAAACACTTTGCACTCGTATTAAACAGAGGAGCCTCGAAAGGGTGTTCCAAATAACCTCGCAAATCCAACAGATTGCGTCCCAAAAGGCAGTCTAATGCAATTTAACAGCACACACGTACAGTGCATCATCCCTTTTTGCTCATCCCTTTCGCACTCCCATAATCACATATCCACCTCTCACCTGCACAAAACACCCTACTTGCCCGTATAGACGCGTTGCCATAACAACCATCCAAAACAACAACCAATCAATATTGAGCCCTGCGACTTCCTGATTACCATCAAATTATTAACAACAGAAAGGCAATTACAGCTCAAGATATACTGGATCTACCTAGACCTAGAGGATTAACAAGCGGTCTCTATTACAGGAAAATAAACGTAAATTGGTAGAATTAAAGTCCAATTTGGATTAATTAACATGAGTATAGGTACACGGTAGGGAGGATTATACTTATTGATGCTGAGGGAGACAAATTCGGCTACCGTTTAATGAAGAATCCTGTACAAGTCTAATTGTATTGTAAATTATAGGTCATTATAGTGATTAACTATTGCTTACACTCATCAAATATAAATAAAAAATAGATTAATGGCCTTAACTCTTGTGATGTTGGGCGTTAATGAAGAGAACTGTTTATTAAAGCTAGGTTTAATCTGAATTCAAGTGACGACGATACTATGGTTATGTACTTAACTACTAGGATGAATATTATGTATATATACGAGTATGTCTATGTAGGCGAAAGTGTGACTACGGCGTAGCACACTAGATACGTCCTTGCGAAATCAGCTGGTTCTTTAAAAGGATGAAGTTGACATTGTCTACTTGTGGGATCCTTTAATTGGCTTTATTGTTATATTAAATAAGTTTATTCTGTAATTTATAGCTGTTGGTTCTCCGAAAATAAATAAATTTACCAGAACAAAATGTGTTTAATATCCTTGTAAGGTGCCAGAGCAAACAAATTCCAAGCACGAGACTTTAAACGTCAAGACCCTTACCACAAAAGACTAAAGCAAGTCTTAAACAAATCCGAAATGAAAGATTTCAGAATATGACAACACATCCAAAGTCTATCTACATACATTACCAATAAAATACTTACCCCTTACAAAACTCTTAATCCTTGAAAAAGGGTTCAAAGTTCAAACGAACCAATGCACACCACTCGAGAAACAAAACATGTCAAACTAAGACTTCACTGTCATGGCAGAAAACATTTTATAAAGAAGAGAAATCAATTCAGCGACAAATGCTCGGAGGGTGCAGCCCTATTGTACAGGGGTGAAGATGCCTTAAATACTGTTTCCATTACCATGAAAGGTCCGTCAAGATGTAGAGAATGTTTCCTAAAAAAATGTTTAAGATTACCGAAGTCCATCATTTCCAACCTATATACGTCGCATTGTTGGACACAGGCCTCTTCTCAGAGGATTTAGGCTGTAGTGTTTCCACAACAGCTGTGTGTGGTTTTGGAATCAGGCTTTGGACCTGGATAGTAAAGTTTACATAGACGTGTTGATGACGGATTGAATTGAAACTACGAATCTTCAGAACAGTATCAACAAGGACACTGAAATAATGTTGAAATTACCAACCTGAAAGAACAACTACCTAAGGAGCAATTGCTTTGTTAATAAAAGAGGCTGCATTCGAAATTAGTATTAACACTGCTAACACTAATAAAATTTATACAATAGACTATGACTATGAGGAATTTTCGATCCAACCAATAACGACCGACAACAGGTACATTTTTACAACGAAAGTCCCTCGGGATAGGAAGCTCTACAAAAGGGTTACAGCTGCAGGTGCTAGTTACATAATATTTCTACAATGTAACCATATCAACGTGTCGCATCTCGTGTAACAATGGGAACGTCTTTCAGAAGTTAACCTATTTCTTTTGGATTGTCTGATAAACACGAACTGCCACTTAGCGATTTTTGCAAACAAAACGAGTCAATGTTAGATTATTCAAGTTTCTGTGAACACCTCTCGCTAGCGTCTTTATTTATTTACTTAGAAGTTATTTTCACGTAACTAACTCGGAAAAAAATTAACGCATGTTTTTTTTTATTTAGAGTAGGGTAGGGTTAAAATAGTAAAATAAAGTTAAAATAGTTTATATAGTAAAAATAGCCTTCTGATATTGCTGTACCTACTCTTGCAGGCAGCCACATTCACATGTATACCAAGTCGACTTGTTCCAGTTCATGCCTGTAAAGTAATATGCAATAAACGATTTGCCTTTGCAGAAATATTTTTTTACTTGACTACATATATTAAGATCACCAACTTTTCTTATCCGAACAAATAATAGACAAGGGGATGCAGCCCCTCCCCGCACCTGCACCACATAATTACTCTGTCCAGACTGCCGAGTTTCCTCGCTGATTATAATTATTACGCTGTGACCATAGTGTCTGTCAAGGCAAACCGTAGCAAACCTATGCGAAAACGTGATTGCTTGTACGCTACTTACTAGCTTATGGCCATGGTTTCTCCTTAGTGTAATTAAAAATCAGTCTGGTATATCTCATTTAAATAACTTTGCTACTCAAGGTATATGGCTCCTAATAAAATAAATAAACAAACATTCGTATTTTTCATACAAATATCTGCCCCGACACGGGAATCGAACCCGGGACCTCAAGCTTCGTAGTCAGGCTCTCTAACCACTAGTCTAATCTCTGGTCGTCTAATTATTGTAAAGTCTCTAGTTGCACTGATATATACTTAGTGTAGTGTCCGTCAATCAATCACGGTTCACGGTACCTAAGGTAAACGCCCTAGTGCTCGTCACGCTAATGCCCAATAGATGACACCCTGCTGTCATCTCCATTGCTAGCTTACTGTATTATATTATACACGCCATGTTACAGGAACATCTACCCCTAAAGCTGGAAAGCAGATAAAGGGGCCCCATGTAAAAACCAATGGTGTGAAAATCTTTAATATTAAAATGACTACGACTTAATTCCCTTTATGGGATAACTTCGCCTTTCTACACCCGATTCTTATTGTAATCTTATTTTGTGTTTTAAGTAGGTACAATTAACGAGTTATACAATTCACAAACAAACGATCATTGTACGTTAAAGCTTGTTAAAAAAAACACTGTTTCAAAAAAATTTCCTTACCAAAATAAAACACTCTTAGCCAAACACTCAAACACTGATCTTATTTGCAGTATTTTTTTATTAAAACAGTACACTTGACTGAGTCGAGATAACGCGTCCCCAGAGCCGTCAGGTGAGACCCGACACCTCCTTAATTATTAACACAGCGTTATAAAGAGGGTAGGTAGCTACCCTATCCTAACACAACATCACTTTGTAACCCTTACACACAGAAGTGGCGTTTTAGTCGAAGTGCTAATACATTGTGCGCTGTATCACAATCCAATTGTTTGGCCTTGTAAGAAAATCATCAATGTATAATTGAATATTTTATCAACTTTCTAATTACCTACAGTTCAAATTTGCTGGGCGCAACTAACAGTACTAATTCGTTTAGTTTATAGAATTGAACTTTATTTATATAGACTCGAGGTTCTGTGTAGGAAAGATAAGGGCTTTAATTTGACTTATGGAATTTAAATCCATCCAAGTGTATGTAAGGTTGCTTAGTTCTGTCGTTTCAATTTTTTATTTTGAGATGTAAGGGCGGTTTCAGACTAGCGTTTTATTTTGGTTTTATAAGCTCGTTTTTGGAGGCTCTTGACAGGCGGATGCTGTCTTCGAGCGTTTAACACGCAGGAATAAGCGCAAACACGCGAGTTCTATTTAATCTAGCGCGCGTGCGGGTATGCGCATTTGGAAAAACGACTGTATACGCGCGGAACCCGCTTTTAAGTGGTTCAACGAGGTTTTGGTTACCAAAAGGTAAATGAGTGTTACCTACCCACCGCGACAAGTACTTATTTCTGAAGCACACAATCGCAGCAAGGTACACATGTGTGGAAGCGACCTCATAAAGTGAGTATTTTACGACAACTGCACCAGAAAAATAACCACAAGCAAGCAATAAACGGCACCTTAACCTGGCAAAAGGTTGTTAAAAACCCGTCAAACATTGCCTGTAAAAATGGTATAACCACTCGTTGTCTTTATGAAGACATTCCTTACGAAACGAACAAAGAAACTTATAGGTTCAATGTCAATAGGAACGTCGTTATCTCGAATACCTACTGAATGACTTTATTTTTACTGGATAGCAACATTTTTAACTGGGCTCTATGGTGGGGTAATCCACATCCAGATCATAATGCGGGATTTACACTCTCGCCTCGTTCCTCGTCTCGCGACTCGCACGCAAGTGTGAATGCGGCACAATTTTTTTAAAAAGAAAACTTTTTTGGCGGGAGATGACATAGAATTTTGACAGGAGCGTCTCGGAAGGAAAGATTTAGGCTTGGATAGAAAAATACAATAAATTTGTACAAGAAATACTAAAGTAAAGTTTGTGTGGGGTATTTGATGGTATAGAATGGTGTTTAACAAGGTGAGTGTATGTTATTTCATTGAATTGTTTAAAATTAAGCCGAACAAAATAGATTAATATACAGTGTCATGTTTATTCCTCTAAGAGTGCCTTCTGAGCGGGCAATTCGAATAGAAATTGGACATCAATCCATCAATCGAAAAGTGCGATGCATTAGCAAAGGTGTAGGATTAAAAGGGATATTCAGAGTGATGATTAATGATTGAATTGATGGTCTACGAAAGGTTAAAAAGCTAGTTGGAGTGTTTTTTTGGAAGTAAACGTTTTCATTGCATTCAAATGGTTGGTTGTCCAGATTGATTCAAACTTAGTATTAGTTACGATACGTCAAGGGCTAATAAAACAAAAATATCCATCCATAATGCACCACGTCTAGTTAAGTATTATGCTTGCCTAAATCTGAGACAATCTTGTAGCGACTCCTAGCGCCATCTACAGATTTTTTTGTTTTTAGCATCAAATAAGAACGAAAACACGTCTCTACAATAATTTTCGGTAGAAAGGTAGAAAGTTTGCGACAAATACTCTAAATGCCAGAATGAATGATATTTATTATCGCGTTGATGACTGTGTAAAAACTAATTTGGCAACGCATTGCAACATGCTTTGCCAAAAATACGTGTCATCCCGATATAGTTATTTTGTTTTTTACTTTTTGAAATTGAACTTTTGCATTCGGAACTGTTTATTTTAAAACATATTTTTCCAAACAGAATATATTACGTTTGCAATCTTTTACGGTAGAAAGTAGCTTCCAGCTTGTTGATGCAATGAAAACAAAAACGAAACAAGCACATTATAAGTCCAAAAATAGGTCCCACCTTCTAACCGCTGCATAAAAACGCTTATTTTCGTATTATTACGGTCTACAATTACCAAAAATACAATAGAGGTGTATTCTAACCTGCATCACGTTTTACGGAACTATAGAAGACCCACACAATAGGACCCTTGCTCTAGTAATATCAAATCATTGTTATTTGGATGCATGTGTAAAAAATATACGTCAAGTGCGAGCAGAATTGTGGACCGGAAGATAGGTATGTATGGACAATAATAATACTAGTCTAGTATGTATGTACCAACATAGGTATAATATACGGTAGTTCTCAACTTCTGAATTCGCCATATCCTGTGTATTATTTATTATACATAAATAAATAAATATCACGGGACACTTGACACCAATTGACCTAGTCCCAAAGTAAGCAAAACTTGTGTTATGGGTACTAGCCAACGGATAAACATACTTAAATAGATAGATACATACTTAAATACATATTAAACACCCAAGACTCTTTTATTATGTTATATTATTATGAGAATATAGGTAGAAGGTTTTATTTTTTTTTCCCTACGCCCCGGGGTATAGCAGACCTGAGTAGGTATTTGATATTAATTTCAGCTTGATAGGTAGGTACCTCTACGCGTTCCTGAGAAAAAGTTTCTTGACAGAACGGGCGGTAGTACCTATAGTACAGTAGGTAAGTACCTAGTCCACATCATCCCATCATCCCAGCCTATATACGTCCTACTGCTGGGCACAGTTGTTTCCACGCGGGGCCAGTGCTGATTAGGAACTTCACACACCATTGAATTGTTTCGCAGGTTTGTGCAGGTTTCCTCACGATGTTTTTTAAAACGAGGGTTTTTGCCGATTGTGGTACGGGACTCTAAAATATACCCCAGTGGCTTAATGGCCGTCTGTCAGTTTGTATGAAATTATCATCTGTGCTATATTCGTTCGGGATTCGGGATTATACCGTAGGGTTGAAATAGTGGGGTAGAAGTGATGAAGCCATTTGTCAAATTTATCCGCGAATATATTCAACTCGAATTCCATCTGCGATTTTTATCTGATTCAGAGCCAAGTGTTGGGAAAAAAATACGATTTAGCGCTAAACTCAGTTTTAGATTCTAAAGGCTAAAATTTAGAATGCCAATGTATCGATTTGTTAAGCATAAACGAGGATTGTCGATTAAATCTAGAATTATTTCGAAGCTTACTTTATTTTCAAATTGTTCTGAACTAGCCTTTTGCACGCATAATTGAATTGAAATTTCAACAAAAACAAAATTCCCATGGGAATTCCCAAAAATTTAATATTTCATAGTGACTTTCAGTAACTTTGCTTAAAAAACCCGCGCTGAGTTATGTCTCTAACCCTAGCGGTTAAAATTTAACGCTAAGGTTACATTAGAAATTACAGGAAATTACAAACATTTGTAATGTAAAATTCAACGAATAATTCATTTCTAATGTAGTCGTTGAATTTCAAAAAATTGTTGAATGAGTCGTTGAAATTTCTAATGTAGTCGAATTTTCGTAATAATGGCGACTACATTTCTAAGGTACCTAGTCGTTGAATTTTCAAATTTTCTGCGCAACTATCCTATTTTTTTTCATTAGAAAGAACCTTCTACAAAGTATTAAAAAACTTAAAAAAAAAATGAATGAATTCGCAATCTCAAGTTATGGCGTGAAAATCAAAGGTCTCAAATTGGTTATCTCCCGATAGTCGATAATTCACAAGATTTACGAATAAAATAGTTAAGCTTAGTTATTTATTTTTAAGTTAACTGGGTTTTTAAACACTATAAAACTGCAGTCTTCCATTCTTCATTCAAATTAATTTTAGTACCTACCTATTTCCTTCTAGCTACTCAACAACCATCAACGAGTTAGACAGATGACCTGGTTAAAGCCGCGGGTTCACGGTGGGTGCAGGCCACTGCCAACCGAAGCAACTGGAGGTCTACGAGTATGGGGGAGGCCTTATGTCCAACAGTGGACGTCCCACGGCTGATACGCTGTTGATGACTCAACAAGCGGATAAGATAACCAAACAACAATCGTAAATTCGTTTACTCACCCGAATATAACACGTTTGATGTCTCCAACAAAAGCTCGATTTACCTTTACCGAAAGCTCTCAGCAAACAAAACGGACACGCTCCGTCTAAAGCTTACAAACATTACGAGAATACATGTTTAACATATTATTATGAAACATGAGTTATTCTTTGCACTTAAAGTGGATTCACCTTAAGTATAAATGTACATTACTCACAACCTAAGACTGCACACGGACGTAGTTGTTATAATTTACGTCACCTTAGTCATCGTACATACTCGTATTGAAGTCCGTCCATATGTTACCTTAAGTTTAAACTTAGGAATTTTGACTTTAAGTTCAACTCGCGATTATAAGGCAGGAACGGTCCGAATAGTTTCGATCTTTTCGGAAGTTCTTGTTCGAAAATATCGAAACTAGTTGGACCGTTCTTGCTACTTAAAATTGTGTGTTGAATCGTTTAACTTTGCAATTTTATCAAATGTTTCACGAGAGCTTAAGTACCTAGTAGTCAGTGGAAATTTTTAAACTTTCAGTGCAACAAGCATGTTATCAGCACAAGAAAACGTACCTATGTTAATTGACCTTTTTAATATTTTTTATACTGTTTGACATTGTTGCAACTTTTAAGGTTTCGTGATCAAAATAGCAAAAATGGAACCATGTTTGTCTATCTGTCCGCGGCTTAGTGCTGAAACAGCTGTAATTTGACACGAGTGTACTATATTGTAATGTAATGTAATTGTAGAATAAAAATTGGCTGGTTTTTAACCCCCGATGCAAAAAGAGAGGTGTGTGTGTATAAGTTTGACCGCTATGTGTGTCTGTCTGTCGCATCGTAGCTCTTAAACGGGTGGACCGATTTGAATGCGGTTTATTTATTTGAAAGCAGGTTTTCTAGCGATTGTTCTTAGACATGTTTTAACAAAATGGGTTCAGCCGTTTTTGAGATATTGAACTTTGAAGTGACAAAGCCGGGGGGTCATTAATATCTTGTACGACAGAAGCGAGTAAGACCAAATGTTTGTCAGAGAAATTTTATCCTGAATAATAATTCTATCGATTAGTATAAAAATAGCGTTTTTTTTTTTTTTTAGTTGGTTCGAGTCCCGGGCGAGGCAAGCGAGTTTTAGAAAATCTTTGAATGCAGTTTTATTTCTTTATAAAAATAAAGGAATGTCTTTTAAGTAAAATGAGCCAACCTAAGGATTTAAGGTAGTTTTCCCTCCATGGCCCGACTGATTTTTCCACCCTGTATAGTAGGTACCTACATTGAAACGTACAGTAGGTACTCGTAGTTATTTAGATTCTGTTTACTTGCCTATAAGCCCTTCCACTCCTGCCCACACAGCCAGCCACAGCAATCCCACATGCCATCGCGCCGTGCAAGCGCTCACCATTTTCCCAAAAACATTTTCAGCATTTTCCGACACCACTATCAAATAACATTTAAACACTAAACATAATCACTCAATCTCATTAACTAACACGCGACATCGTTTAAATTGGATTTAAAGTTGAATGACTGCGAACGTAAATACGAATACGTAAATTTTGTGCGCACGACACGTGCTCCCTCATCGGTTGCTCGCGCGGTACTGGCTGGCCTGGCTGAATTTTTCTTTTTTTCTGCTTCTACGGCCGTAGAGGCGTAGCGTGTAGCGTTTTGGAAAAGCCCGCAAAGATTGATCGAGTTTTCATTGCGACACATTGCGATTTATTTATTACCCCAGTCACCTACATCTTCGGTCTAAGTAAGATCAATATTAATTAAATTAAGCAATTTCTTTGCATTACAAATCAGGTCAGGTAATTTACCAGTCTGGTAGCATGGTGTACGGTTGTGTCACTCTGAAGATGAGCTCTGGTTGAGTTCGAAACGCGTCAGTGTAGTGTGGTGGTGGTGATAGATGGGTTTGTGTGATTTGTGTGTGTTCTTACAGTGTGGAGGTGGAGGAACTGCATGAACACGCATATTTGCATAAGCTTAGCTATCGTAAGGTCGCGGGTGAGCAAGGAAATCCTTTTAATTCATTGATATGGACCTCCGCAAAGTAACGATTCAATAAATTAGGTAATTTGCAAATATATTGTTCAATAATCCACCGAAATTTATCACCGCGACAGTAAATTTTTATAAAAAAAAACCGGCTAAGAGCGTATTGGACACGCCCGAAATAGGGTTCTGTAGCCATTACGAAAAAATTAAGTAATATTTTTCTAAGGATTTCGTATTTTATAAGGAATCATCCATAGTTTAGGTATATTTTATACCTTAGGCTGCTATTTACTCTTAAACTACTAATAATTCTCAAGCAAACTTAACCGTTATAGTTTTTCTTGAAAGTTTGATGTAAGTACTTATATACTACCATCCTGAATTTTTTCAAATTTTTCCACCCACCGGTTTAGATTTTAGAGGGGACGCTCGATTTTAATGAAAATTTGCACTTTAAAGTTGAATATTTCGCAAACATATCGCTCAATCGAAAAATCGTCTTAGCAAACACCTAATGGTTTTTTAAAAGACCTATCCAACGATACCCCACACGATAGGGTTGGACGCGAAAAAAAAATCAACCCCACTTTACGTCTACGGGAGGTACCCTAAAAAAATTTTTTTTTTTAGTTTTTTATTGTACCATTTTGTCGGCATAGTTTACATATATATCCGTGCAAAATTACAGCTTTCTAGCATTGATCTGAGCAAAGCCGCGGACGGACGGACAGACAGACAGACAGACAGACAGAGACAGACATGGCGAAACTGTAAGGGTTCCATTTTTGCCATTTTGGCTCCTAAACCCTAAAAACTGTAGAATGACCAGGCTATGTAGTTGATTGGGTGGAAAATGCCTTCAGCTTAAAGGTCGCGCCTATATATGTATATAAGCTATATATATACTTTTATATATACTGTGCCTATGTCTGGAAACTTTGAAGTACTTACTTAGAGGTGCTTTAGGATCCTAACTTAAATTTGAAGCAGGCGTTACTTTGTGGAGATCTAATTCAATTAACAATTACTCTGTTCATCCAGTTCACTCGCGACCTAACGATGTCTACGTCTAGGCTACAAATGTGTGCCCATGCAGCTCCTCCACCGTCACACTGTAAGAACACACAAATCGCACAAACCTATCACCACCACCACCACAATACACTGACCCGTTTTGAACTCAAACTCAGTTCATCCTCAAGAGCAACACAACCGTTCACCATAAGTTACCAAATGTTGGACGCATCTTGCACACATTTATCTTGTTGCATACACGTTTATCGCAAGGTCGTGGGTGAGCAAAGGAATTGTTTAATTTGCTCAAAATAACACGAAATTTTTTTTTTGCCATTTTGAAGTCGGTGCCTAATTTAAAAAACCCGGCTTATCAACTGAGTAAACTTGAAATAATTTTCTCATGTGTTAAATACGGATCGATCTTTAGACCTCATCGACCGCCAAAATCAGTTTTCATAAACCCCTGAAAACTTGTGAAACGGGGTCGATGTCAACCACTTTGGGAGTCCCTGATTTCAATCCAACCTAAATACCAATTCCATATCAAAATGCTTTCACGAGCAAGGGCGCCAATCAGTCACCGGCATCGGAGGCGAGGCCCTCACATTAGTATGGGCAAAGAGACCAAAGGGCCAACAGTAAAAGTAAAGGACTCTTGGCTCCCCGCTCACGTCCCGTCAACGTTAACGTTGTCGACGGCATTTTGATAAAAAAACAATAAATTGTTCGGCACATGAGTGGAATCCTGCGGGATATTGATGGGAGTTTGGAAAGGGTCGTTGACAGTTCAAAAACCTTTTCACTTCTCATGCTCGTAAAGTTCGTGTTTATGCTGGATCTAGGCGACATTAAATGACTTTTTATACTCTAGTGCTTAAAGTAAAAATCTTCGTCTAAGACCCAATAGGCAAGGTGCTAGCAGCCACAAACAAAAAAAGTGAATAACTTTTTTATTACCTAATTTTTTTTTTGTAATGTACCAAATTGTTACTGTTTCCAATTAAAGATTTATTAAAAATATTAGGTAATAAAAAAGTTATTCACTTTTTTTGTTTGTGGCTGCTAGCACCTTGCCTATTTACTCACTATTCACATTGTTCACTTACTAGGTAAGTACCTTTTATTTTTATGCATAAAAGCAATTATTTAATGATATATTAATTCCTCGCAATCGAAGCGAAAAGCAGTGTAAAACTCGAGGATTAAACCCATTTTCCCCTCGATGTTTCTATCAGCCCTCGCCGGCTCGGGTAAAATGGGTCGTTTTATACTCTCGTTGTACAATCTACTATTTAACCCCTCCGTCATTTCAAAGTTCAATGTCTCAAAAACTGCTGAATCGATTTCTATGAAACAAAGCTTAAAAACCAGCGCAAGGAAACACGCTTTCACGTAAAAAACCTCGATCGAAATTCGTCCATCCGTTTGAGAGCTATGATGTCATATACAGACAGACAGACATTGGCGTCAAACTATAACACCCCTCTTTTTGAGTCGAGGATTAAAAAGGAGTTAGGATATGATTTAAACACAAGTTTACACTTAAATATACATTTATTCTGGCGTTATTCGTATCTCTTAAATAAATCCTAGTAAACACGGCCAGGGCGTTTAATACATAATACAGTTTGCGTCATGACTCATGACACTGGCTTGGTTATTCTTATTATTATTTTTAATCACATCAGTAACATTTACTATTGTCTATTGCCTTAAAATTTATTTTAACATTTGACGGTAGTTTGCGATTCTGCAACTCATCCATCACTATGTTTACTGGCGCAGCAATCATGCCAGTTATTCGGTTATCACTAAGTTGGTACTTTGGGCTGCGTTCCCACCAGAGATGTGCGGGGATGCGTTGCGTCGAATGTGTTTGTCACCAAAGAGCCCGCTACGCATCCTCACACCGCTCAGCTACCTCGCACATCTCTGGTGGAAACAGTCACAGCGTTTCACATCCTCGCTACAGATCTGTTCACTCACGAAGGCGCGCCCCTTCACATTTTATAATTGTAGTTAAACGTATCCGTACAAGGGTTACATATTTGAATAAGTATCGAAAGTTAAAATGCCTACGGTTAAAATGTCGATGTTCAAAATATCGAAAATTAAATTATCAATTGTATCACAATATCGAAAGTTGTTATACCTATGGTCAAAATGTCTAAGATTGAAATGTCGATTGATTAAAATATCGAATGAGTAAAAATATCGATAGCCAATATAAGTATTTAAGTTGTAAATGTCAACATATTTGAATGTCGAAAATTAAAGTATCGTACATACAAATCTGCTTTATTTATTCGTCCTTTCTCTTAATAGCATTTATTTTACATAATCTAGTCACTTTTTAGCACGCTGACGCTCACGTGATAGTTCATATATAGGATATTCGATACTCTCTACTTCGATATTTTGGACTTCGATATTTATATCTTTCGATGTCACTTTTGTAGATAAATATATTTTCGATATATTGGACGTAGATTATCTAACCATTCGACAATATAAACTTTCGTTATTTTAGTTTTCGATATTTTCATCGACATTTTACCCGTAGATATTTTAACTTTCGATATTCAAATATGTAACCCGTACAAGTCTATGTGTGCGTAGCTCGAACGTGTCCTCAGTCGCAAGCGTACCGTCAGTCATGCACACTGAAACTAAGACAACGTGTAAGTACGAGCGGTTTACCCGTGCACATTGATAATTATTAGCAGTGGAGGGGCGCGCCTTCGTGAGTGAACAGATCCTTCGCACCGCTTAGCTACCTCGTACAGTCGAACAAATTGAATCATGACCCAGAGTGGAACCTTTTAATAATCAATTTCACTATGATTTCCTTTACAAAACTATGAGATGACAACATGTCATTAGCAGCACAAAATGTTCCACCCTGCAAAACGAAACGCAGCCTCACTGATGCAACCAGTAGAAAAAACGAGTCGCATAACTACACGGCGAGAAGCCTGGAGAAGAATTGAGAAACCCAGAGGAGCCTGGAGAAACGAGTATCTGATTCGTTTTCTGTTGTCCCATAGGTATTGGTTTATTGCCCGCTTTAATAGTAGATTATTGTCGTGGCCTGGAAGTAAGCAATTGCTGGCTGAGTATGAGTATTAAATATACGAAGCCAGCTATTGCTATTCCAGCCGAGACTAATATAAAGCTTTTCTCAAAAATGGTGAATAATTCTGAAAAAGAATAAACTTTTTCTCAAAATATATTAACATATAACATTTAGTTTTATTCCAATATTTTTCTTATGCTTTCCCGCCTTTTTTTCATTAAAAATAAACTGCAGGTGTATTTTTCCACCGAAAATACCACAAGCTGTTTCAGACCCAATAAAAAAAGTCCGGAGTTCCAACAAAATATCTGATACCGGCCATTAGACTTGGCTGTATACGACTTCTGCCAACATTTCCATGGCCTTTTTAACTTAAAAAAAAATGTAACTGATTGCAGGCGCGCTAATTTATTATTGTCAAGCTAGCGCGCCTGCAATCTTTTTAACTTTTAATTTTTCGCTGACCATAAACTATGCAGTTCACCTTCTGATATGTAAAGAATAATGACAACTTTTACGGTCATTTTTGAGAAAAAGGATTTCACGGACGAGACGTAAAAAAATAGTTTGGGAAAAGCCACGCGAGCTTCTTGCCATGAGTGGTACAGTCGGTCGAGTTCATAAACTTGTGAGCAAAAATTTGATCAAAACTATGTTAACACGAATCTATTGTTAACGGCGTAGACGCGTGTTCAGATATTATTGACTGGATTTTTACTCACAAGTACAAGAACTAGACTGTATTAGGGCCATAGGTTGTTTAAGCAACGTGTAAACGATAGAATAGACGCAACAAGAATCCAGCAATTAGGAAAAAGAAAGTGGCGACAGAATTTTGACTGATAGATTCTTGTAATACATACGCTTTATTGGTTACATTGTGTTATGAACATGACTTGAGTTTTGAAGATGTGACACTTGAAAAAACTGTTTGTCAAGTAAAAAATTAATAAAACACGTCGTCCAATGGTTCATTTTCATTATTTGGAAGTAACCTTTTTACGTAAGGTTAAGATAAAAATACAACAGATAACTTACTCCACATACAAAGTAATATGTTAAAAATGTTAAAATCTGCATTAGTAAAAGTTAACTTAGCAGGGCAGTAAATTTGTGAAGTTGACGCCAATTTGCAGAACTATCCGACAAAAGAAAAAAGATTTCAGTGGCGATTTTAAACACAATATTTGGTCCAAGCACAATTAGATTTTTTAGAGTAGGTATTTGAGACAAGTAAAAACTTGAACACGTACTTCTTTAATGAAGTCTAAATAAAAAAACCACCTGTTTTTCTTGTCACCAAAATCGATGGCATGGTTCCTAAGAACAGATTTTTGTATGACTTATAGTTTCAATTTCTAGAGGCTCGGAACTCTTTTGAAGTTCGGAATAGCCTGCGTCAGAAAACACACCTTGAGTGTCTGTGTTGTGTTCAGAATATTATATTAATAAAGGAAGCATTTTGCAAGTTTTTACGCCACCTCAAATACCTGCTCTTGAATGTTTACCAGCTTTCAGAATAATTGATTTTATTACTTACAGCAACGTTAATAACAAGAGCCCAGTTTGAGCCAGTTTTGTGACAGAAAACAGTAGGTAAGTATACCAGATTATTAAATAAATAGGTGGTCAGTTCTAAAAATCATACTAATGGAAACTATACAACAATAATCACAACTGTATAACAAACGCCTTTATCATGTACAAAAATAAATCACAAAAACCAACATAATGTTGCCTTGTAAGTTAAAAAGTAATACTTAAACGTAAGATAAGATAAAAACTAATTTATGTCAAATGCGACGGTCCGAGTCCATACAAAGACAAAAACATTTTTTTATACCCAAAGGTGTTGATATGCTTTCATCATAATTATTTTTTTGGCTGTTTTCGTTTGTATGAATTGACTCGATGCACTTCACAAAAACTTATCCCAAATATTGAAACGAAACTCTTAGCTGCTTTTTTTCTGTAATCCGAGAGTTTCACGTCGATTTTGGGAGATTCTTAAGGTGTCTCCACACCAATCTAAAGCTTAAACAAACATGTTACAAAAAGGTCCGGGAGTCATGCATCTATTATTATATGAATCTCTGCTAGTATCATGTATTTTCATCTCACTCCACTCACTAGTAACTACAGCACTTAAAGACGTCGATTAAATTTAATCGTACATTAGCGCCGATTTACCATACAATGAGGGTTTTCCGACAGGCGAAATATCGCTAGATGGCGTTAGTATCGTGAAGTCCGTTTGACATTTGCGTCATGTTTGTGATTGGTTAAATAAGTAACTAAATGAGCCAATCGTAAGCAAGACTGAAACGTCAAACGGATTTCACGATACTAACGCCATCTAGCGATATTTCACCTGTCGGACCGCCCTGAATTGATAATTGTTTGCAAGACTGAAACGTCAAACGGATTTCACGATACTAACGCCATCTAGCGATATTTCACCTGTCGGAATACCCTCATTGCGTAGTTTCATGGGTAAAAAATATATTAGTCTATTTATTAGTCCCTCAGATTATCAGATACTATTGGACACGCATTTTTTCATTTGTGAATCAAACAAAATACCTATGACAAAGATGAAGCGTGTCAAAGTTCGAGAGTTCGTCACGCGGAACTTTAACTGGCTATATTCATAATTTTTTGTTTAATTGGACGTAGTTATGCAAAAATGTTTCAAAGCATTGTCTATTCTTTAATTTCGCTTTTAATGTTACTGACACGAGTTCCAAAATTAAAAAAATAATTGTTGCGGTTTGGAACATTTTCGCATAACTACGTCCAATTGACAAAAGAAAAAATACGGGACCAATACAAAAATTAAGATTATCAGAATATATTGGGTGTAACATGAGTAAGAAGCAAAATATTTTATATGAACCTAGGTGACGTTATGTGACGCGTACCTACCCATACAAAATGAACTTTAAATACGCATAATTCGACCTGGGTTCATATAACATTTTTTGCTTCTTACGACCTCAGGAATACGCCGTTAAAATTATTCGGTTTCCTATGTTACACCCAATATTTTCTGATAATCTTAATTTTTTTATGAAACTATTTCATTATTTGAAAATGGAACGAATATAGGAGCTAGTTAATAGACGACTTTGAGCGCCGCACGTAGCGAATGAGTATGCAGTCTATAAGTATCCGAATATAAGTTTGTTTTCTAAACATTTCTCTACAGAAAAAAGGGAAAGAGATCGTACGAAATGTCTGTTACAAATATAAAGATAAATGGGTTTGCATATGAAAGTTCTATGAACAGAAAATAAAGTTTATAACAGCAAATAATTATTGCGAATGGTGTGTTCATCTGATGCTTTCTTTGTTGAATTAAATAAAATTCTAACCAGTATAAAGCTTTACTAAGGTGGTGCCTGGGTTGTAACTTCGTCTTTAAATTCTAATTTCAACATGCAAATAAAATGCGCAAGCAGAACAATATCATCCATATTGACAATATTGGCAACTGCTTAGAAGCCCTGTGGTGTGTACATTTTTAATACTTTCGTTCAAATTTTAAAATTTAGTATGGATATGTAGTTTGAACAAAACTATTTCTAAAATTAGTGACAATGTTGACAACTTCAACTAGCATCATTGGCAATCAAGGTGGGCCAAGAGACCGCGACGGCCGGACCTTCGTTATTTTATAAAAGCTGAAAGTTTTTTTTATAATGTTCCTAACACAAGTAACAACGATCCGCAACTATAAAATTTGCGTAGCGGTGGCTTGAAATAAAAAATAACAAAATAAGTATTGCGCAACAGACGCCAATTATTTAAAATATTAGAAGGTTTGCTAATATTTTTTGTCAGGCGTCTATTCACACATTAGTTTAAGGGTGGGTTGCAACTGCAACCCTACAAAATATTATCTGGCAATGAAGGAAATGGTTTCAGATATCATTCAGAATAAAATGTATAAAAATTGAGTTTCATACAAATGACTTTGAGATGCAACTATATACGCCTTTACTGTTAAGAACATCAATATATATAACATTCTCAGGTCACAATGCTTGTGACCGAACTCTTCGAAACGGCTTGACCGATTTTTATGATTTTTTTGTGTATATTCAATAGGTCTGAGATAGGATATTAACTATTTCTCATACTTCTACGCCGACGGAGTCGCGGGCAGCAGCAGTAATATTTAAAAAAAGGTTTTTTATAAAATAACAAAGGTCTGGCTGTCGCGGGCTGATGCTCTATTATTTTATCTGTTTTGTTACTCCACTGACGGCCTTAGTTAAACTATAAACAAAATGCAAACCCCAGATCCATCTATTACATCTGAGGCAGGAACTCGATGGGTGTCGCAAACTTGAAGTCGTCCGGGAACAGTTTAGCCGCGAACGGGTACATGAGTTTGTACGATTGTCTGATAGTGACGTCGGCGACGCCTGCGATATCACCGATCTCCTTTTGGCTGCGTTTGTCTTCTGACGCCTGGAAAAAAAATTGGTAAATTTAGACTTTTTTATTTTGTTAGACTAACATTTAGTAGCATGGTGAATGGTTGCGTTGCTCTGTCTGAGTTCGAAACGCGTCGGTGTAGTGTGGTTGTGGTAATAGTTGGGTTTGTGCAATTTGTGTGTTATCTTACAGTGTGGAGGTGGAAGAACTGCATGAACATGGGAGTGGCTGTGGCTATCATAAGGTCGAAGTTGTTCAAAGTAATTGTTTTAGATCATTGACACGAACCTCCGCAAAGTAGTAGCGTCTGATTCAAGAAATTAGTTTTTTTTATTAATTTTATTCTGGCTTTGAACACTCCAGATGATCATGTCAGCCTCATGGGTGTCACTCAAATTGATTAGTTGTCACCTTCCTTACTAATATTTTATAAGTGCGAAAGTAACTCTCTCTGTCTTTGCTCATAAACTGTTAAACCTATTTAGACTGAATTTGGTATGGAAATACTTTGCTACTCAGGGAAGACCAGAATAGTTTTAGGCAAATCTAATAAAAAAGGCACTTTACTAATGAAATCCAGATAAATTAAAGAAGTGCAAAAGCGTCTGGTAGACTCGACACTACACTGGAGCTAGCTATCTCTCTCAACTAATTGCCAGAACTATTCATGGTGTGTTTTAGAAGCAATATTAATGAAATCTACAACATAATTTTTAGGAGTTTTCATAGGAATTTAGTAAAACCCCGGAATTTGTCAACTGTAGGATCTAATAGTAATCTATCCAATATGCAATTTGTGATGTTACTAGTTTATTAGCAATTCTGCTTTTAATAGCGTCACTTGTACGACGCAAAATGTTAACATTCTTTGTTAACATTATCAAATAATGATTAGTTAAGTACCATTAACCTCATACCAACCTAATCACCTGCATAGTTTTGCTTTTAACTATTACGGAAAACAAATGTGTACATTTAATAAAAAAAGTATTGTTTTATTACATACTTTGTAATCTTAATATACTCAGCGGCACAAAATTTGGCCCACCTCCATACAAAATTACCTATTATTGCATACATTTGAGGGCCAGATTTTTTGCTGCTCAGTATAGGTAAAAGGAAAAGCAGTTAGAGCTAGATGTATGAGTATCAGCGTCCATCCCAAACCTTGAAAGCTAAAATTTTGCAAACAGGTTCCTTGTATGATATGGACCAGAAGATTGTCTAACCCACTCGGAATCGCAATCATTTTCACCACTTCTTTCTAAGAGTAAAAAGAGATAGTGAATTTGATTGCGAGTATATGTGAGCACCCACATAGCAATATGGTGTTCCAAAATGTTTTCAGTTTGCGGCTGACTAACAGGCTTAGTATTTTGGTCATCGCAGCTAGGAAGCCTAGCCATTTGAAGTATGTTTCAATAGCTAGCTATATGCAATTGCGTGGCGGCATAAAACTGAATTTCTACCAAATTACCCAAGTTTATATTTCAAGGAGTTCTTTGTGCTCAAGTTTAAGCTCAAGTTACCGAACTGTGTAGTTGGGCTATTGTTATTAGAATGTAATATTGCTTTTAAGACATTTATACATTAATTAATTACAGAAGCGATTATGTTGTCATTAAAAACTATTTGGTATATTGTAATAAAACTTGTTAATTTTTTTAAACACGATACTGCGCTCTAAAACTCGTATCACAGATGTGGGTGTCAAGACCGCCAAGCTGAAGTGGGACTGGGCCCGACATGTCTGCCGCATGCACCCCGACCGATGGGCACGGATCGTAACCGAATGGGATCCGAGGGATGGGCATAGGAGCAGAGGCAGACCCAAGAGGAGATGGCGGGACGACTTGAGCGCTTTTCAACTCGATTGGCAGGTGCATGCCCAGGACAGGGAAGAGTGGCGGAGAAAAGGGGAGGCCTTTGCCCAGCAGTGGGACATAATACAGTCTACATAAAAAAAATAAAAAAAAATTTAATGAGTGTCATTCAATCATTAAAGTTGGTGGTTGATTGTTATTTGATGTCTCAAATATGTATATTCACCTGCGAAGCCATGTAGATAGCTGCAGCGGCGACAGAAATGGGACTGCGTCCGGACACGATGTCCAGCTCTCCGGCCTTCCTCGCAATATGTGTGGCCGCTCTTTGTACTGAATTAGGTAGCCCCAAGTTGGAGCAAAACCGAGACATGAAGTCAGCTGTTGTGATAAGGTCAACTGATGTCTCCAGAGCTTTGAGGATGAGCTTGAAACACCGTCCAATCTCTTTCTTGCTTATTTTGCTGACAGCACATATTTCCTTGAATGTTCGTGGCACACCTTCTTGACGACACGCAATGTATAAGCATGCTGATGCTATAGCGTCATTTGCTCTGCCTTTTAAGTTTTTGCCATCGTGTACCTGAAATCAGAGATATATGGGTTACATCAGAACTTGGACAATAATTAATACTTACATACATACTAACAAAAACCTGTACTATTTTGAACCTGAAGGTCATAAATTATGTATGTTCTCAAGAAGTCAAAAATATCTATACTTACACCTTTAAGCCAACTAACCATAAGGTTGATGTATACATATGTATATTTGACGTATTTTTGTAAAAATATGTAAACATAGCTACATAGCATAGGATGAGGGACAGAGGAGGTGACCCCCATTCAGGGTCCTACTTGGTCCAGCGGATCTCGTTGGCCATACAACGGGGCAATGCCGCTAGGGTAATGGGTAAGGTTGGGCCAAGTACGATGCGGAGGGGTATGGAGTAGTTTTTGTTTTACTTTATTATATAATTTATTCTTTTTTCTTTTTTTTGTGATTTTTGAATTTTTTTTTATTGTATAACTGTTTTTTTTATTATAATTATGATTAATGTTTTATTTTTTAAAAATATATTGTTTATTAACACCTTGTATAGATAGCTGAAGACTTGAAATAAATATTTAAAAATTATAATAAAAAACATAGCTTAAATTGAACAAAATCACTGATTCCGAATATTATATATATATATATATTACGATATATTATGATGTAATATTAATGATATTAGATGATTATGTGTAAAATTTGAAAATCTGATATACATACCTGCTTGAACAAATTGTTGGCCCTGTCAACAATAGTCTTGGGCAGATTAATACGGTCTGCCATTGTGTTAATTTCTCTGAACGCATTTATGAGCGCTCTGTCTGTGCTGCTTATGTTCCTTCTGTTCTGATACTTTGATACACCGAAGCTGTCAAACGATGCATCTCCTCGTCCAGGACCAATGATAGTTGAAAGGTCGCCCCCTGACAGTAGGGGATTCTCGGGACCACCAACACGAGATGGGTCCACTCCAGACTTCTCATTGCTGAATGTACGCCATTCTGAACCTACATCTATTACTCTGTGGATTAAAAATATATTAGGTATGTTAATCATGGTGTTTGTTTCATTTAGATATAAATAAATGACATTTAACTTATTTTTTCCTTTCCTTATTTTACAGATTTCCCATAGGTGTATATTAATACCTACCACTAATTATGAGACATTGGTTCAGTGGAAAATTTCATCTCAATCCATGCTTAACTATGATTCATACATTCCAACTAGTTAGTGTAATTGTTAAGAAATTTCCAGTTAAGACTGGTTTGAGCGGCTTTGATGGAAATGTCAGATTTTGGTTCAATCAATCTACATCATTTATCCAAATTATTCAATATGTCATTATAACTGGTGCCACTGGTGACACTAATTGTGAAATATACCATAAGGTATTTTGACCCATTTCAGGTTACTTTGGCCCATATGAAAATCACATAAAAATGTAAAATAAAAATGTGATAAATCAATTAACATCAACCACATGGCAGAGCCATATTCTTAAAGCAATAATAAAAACAACCATAAAGTGTGATACAGGGCAAGCTAGAGCAAGCTACACCACTGTTAAGCTAATTTATATTATATTATAAATTAATATCTTAAAAACTTACTTAAATGAGTTGAGTAATTCTCAAGTCATTAAGTTAATAGCCAACTAAAATACTCATTGTTCTACATGGCGATTGTTAAAGAATCCTTGAAAAATCCAGGACTTTCAGAGCTTACATCATATGATTTTGAAGGTAACAAATAAAACTATGAAATTGAATACCTACATTACAACTCAAACGGCCAGGCAAACAATTAGCATTGATTGTTTACAAGTCTGTAAACGAAATGAGTATCGTCTATTGACTAAATCAAACGTTCTTATAATTTCAACATTAGAATCTTAAGTTTGGAAAGCTGAATGAATTTCGTAACATTGCCAAATTTCCAGTAACAATAATACCTGTCGCCGACAACGAGACCGCATTCGGAGCATATCATGTCACCCGCCCGGTAGTCCTCGATAAGCGGTGCATCGGGATGTGCATAGCACACGACCTTATTTGCCTCGATTCTAAAACCACAAAGGAAAGTTCATCTCATCAGCAAGTAGTAAACGTACCATGGTAAACACTAAGCCGTGGCAGCAAGCACGAGGTTCCAATCTTTGCAGATAACTTACGTATAAGCTTAGCCAACATTATCAATATTCTTCAATACAATAAATATATAAAATTACTTCTAATCGATTTAAACAATTATAAAATTATAGCAGAAAAACAAACCTTGACGTGCTCGCCATGATTGTCAAGACGTATAGACAATGCTTTATTTTTCACCTAACGTCATTGCCTTGCCTCGTCCATAGATAATAGATGCTTTGGATACAAGCTTTTTCACCATACAAGATGCTAAAATTTCACTTTAACTCTAGACTCCAGAGAATGTATTATAAAGTTTAATGAAATGAAGTTTTATTTAATATTTCAATGAAATCTAGTTCATACTAAATATTATTATTATACATGAAATAAAACGCTATGGGGCTATGGGCGCTATTTCTTTCTATAGCCACAGTAATAATGCTGGATGCTGGCTGGCCGGCTTCGATAGCCCGATTAGATTAGCCCGGATAGATAAAAAAAAAAAAAGCTTTTAGTAAACACGGTATACCAAAAATAAATAATCAAATCATGCTTAACTTGTTACAATTTTGATCAGTATTATATTCTTAAATCGGAGACCTTGTTCTGCTTTTTCCCTAGAACTTCATTGTATTGTACCTAAAATATACTTTTTTATTGCAAGAGAAGTTGATTAAATTTAGACAATTTAACGTAATTTTAAATTATTTTTTATTTTTACTTTAAGTACACCTCGAGAAATTACAACAGAAGTTAACAGAACGTAAATAATTTCATGCTGAAGAATGAATGTTTAATTAATTGCTGCAGCAAACAGTTGAATAGGAATGCTAAAACGTAGTGGTTATATGCTCTTTGAGGAATGCCAATGAACGTCAACGGCATGACAGCGTAAAGTAAAACGCAAATAAAATTGTATAAAAAACATTTGCGTAATTCGTTTTCTTTTCTAGTTATTTCTGTGTGTTAATCCAGTAACTAAAAATATGTAAACAAGCCACAATATTTATGAAAAAAATCTGTTCACATAAAAGCGTGTTGTCCAATCTCTATCCTGTTGCAGTTTTTTTCAAGTTACGCTTGTAGACATGGAGAGAACTCTAAAAAAAACTGTGTCGCTGCGTCAAATGAAATTGTTATTAGAGTTTTTAGAAAAGAATAGAAATCTGGCGCTCGGTCGTCTGAGGTCCAAAGAAGGGCGCGCGTTGTCGAAAAAGTTGTGGGCGGAATGCGCAGACATCCTGAATGTTGAAAATGTCGGCTCCTCGTTTAGGACAGGAAGAGAATGGGCGAAGGTACCTTACCTTTTTATTATTATACTTTTTTTCGGTCTATTTGAACCATGGCCATAAATGTGGAACCTTTTCAAAGTGAATGCAAAAGTTTTAAGTAGGTGTATAGGTAGTGGGTTTAGATTAAAAATACCATTTTTTTTATTGTGTATTGTGTATGAATAATAAATTTAATAGTAATGTTGAAACATTTGTTCGTAAATAAACAGGTAGCTACAATAAAATTACCTATTTTACTTTACAATTCAGGCAAACTTGTATTTATAAATACATAATAATATCTAATGTTATCTGTATTTGGTATTGACATTATTTTTGCAGATACAGTGGTTGATTTAATAAAAAAAAATAATTAACCTTTCGGATGTCCTGTGCCCAATTTAAAACAAAGACATATAAATTGATATTTTTATTTTTCTATAGTTGAAAACATTGTTTAGGGACAATCAAATTTAATAAATTAGTTCATTGCACTTTTTACCAACTTTTATCTGGGTAAAAAACCTTAGACACCAAAGGCTATTTTGTCAATTTTCCAGTTCTACACCGACTATAAAGCTCGTCTCAACAACAAGGTTCGAGCAATGAAAAACAATGAAACCACAGCAGCAACGGGTGCTGAAATAGAGCTAACAACACTGGAGACCAGATTGTGCAATATCCTCGGCTACAACATCAAGGATTTACTGACTGCCAAAGCTAATCCATTGAGTACAACGAGGGAGATGAAAAAAGAAAGTTCTAGGTCCCTGCGGCCCAAGAAAGCTCGCAGGCGAAAAAGCAGTAGTAATGTATTTTTTAAATTGAAAGAATTTTCTTCATTCCACTGCCTGTCTCATTCATTTGGCAGAGGGATGGTATTTCTATGTGCATGATGGCAAGATATTTTTTTCTTAAAGCTTCTGATAGATATGATAAATTACAGGCTTCTAAATTATAAATGTGACAGTTTGTAAGTCTGTTTGTTTGTTACTTCATCACATTAAATATTCAAAATTCATGTTCAAAATTACTTCATCACGTCTAAACCGCTAAACTGATTTAGATGGAATTCAGTATACAGATGTTTCGACTCCCATGGAAGGACATAGAATAGTTTTTATCCCGTAGATAGTTTTTATTCTTGAAGACGAAGTCACGTAAGAGCTAGTTTTATTAATGATAATATTTCCAGCTACATCAGATAGTTCAATAAACTCTGCCAAAGAAACACTTGAGCGCATTGAAGAGTCTAGAATAGAAGTAGACAAGCTGAAGGCAGAGGGTTTATTCAAGATAGCAGAGTCCATAGCGCAGATGTCAGAAGCCCAGAACAGGATAGCGGCCAGCATGGAGAACCTCGGAGCTGGTGTGTGGCAGCTGATACAAAGATTTAGCTGCCAGGAGGGGAAGCCATGGGGTAACCGTTAATTTCTATCACTATTATTGTTCCTTATAATCCAAAAAAAAATTTACCTGGTTGCGTTTCTTGTCAGAATCTTCTCAACAAGTTTTTCTGAACTGGTGATAAATTTTTTTTACATTCATATCATAAGTGCTTATACAGCCTAAATTGAATAAAGATATTTTGACTTTGTTCGTGAGTATGTTTTGTTTATCTGGTGTTCATTACTCTTTCACGAAACGGCTGGACGTATTTGAATGGTATGTAGGTAGCTGGATAACCAGAATAACACATTTACCGCTACTTTTGATACATTAACCGTTAAATATTCGAAACATAGTGAACTTGAAGAACAAAATAAGTTTTTGGTAAAAAAACATTTTTAAATCAAGCTTTTGTTTGCTAACTGTACTTTTTGTCAACTATACTTGCATTGTCACCCAAACTACATTTGCAAACCAAATTTCAAGTTGATGCCATTAACTGTTGAAGAGTTGCGTTCTGCGGAGACGATCCTGGCCGGATTACCAGGATGTCACTGTATTGACACTAGATTATTGTATTGTCACGCAATTTACATCATCATCATCATCCCAGCCGTAGGAAGTCCACTGTTGGACATAGGCTTCTCCCATAGACCTCCAGTTGCTTCGGGTGGCAGCGGCTTGCATCCACAATGAACCCGCGGCTTTAACCAGGTCATCCGTCCATCTTGCTGGTGGACGTCCTACGCTGCGCTTGCCGATTCGCGGCCTCAACGGCCATCTGTTAAGTATGTCAAATTTCAAGTCAATCTGACTACTGGAAGTTGGTCAAATTTAACTTTCAAGATTTTACTACAGACAGACAACAGGACAGGTGAAACTAAATAAAAGCTTGTAAAGTTATGTTTTGCTTATTTATTATTACAGAGGAAAAGGTCCAAGAACATAATAATATTGTCTGCAGTGAAAATGAAGATAATAAACATTCTTATTTTCAAGGTAACACCTGCTCTTTACTATTTGTTATTTTTGCTTATTTTACAAATACAAATATAAATATCATTTATTTCATCAACATAGGTATTAAGGTGATAGTTATGTATATACAGTACAGCTATGATGTTGTAGGCGTACGAAATTTAGTTCATTGTTGAAACTACTTAGTAAAATACAATTTTTAAATTAGGCATGTCATCATGGGTCAAAATAAAATACTAAATGCAACTAAAATAATCTCAAAACAAATACAAATATTATTATTTTTTCCTTTGTGCTTCACTAATAACTAACAATATAAATTCAGAATAGTCTAATTAAAATTAAAAACATTCACATAAAATTAATTTCAGACCGAGAATACAACTAAATGTTGAGTATTGTTTAAATAATCATTCACATTATAATAGCATTTTTCAACAAAAAAAATTCAATATATGTAGGTATAAACTAATAGGCGATTCCAACATGAGGGACTCTGGAAGCTTATTAAATAATTTGGGGGCCATGCATAGCTATAAAGCTTTTCCTCATGAGCGCTGGTTCCCTAAGTTCAATTTTACTGCATGTTTCCTCTGGCGAAAGTAAAATGTGTTGTATTTTTTATTGGAAAAAGGTCAGGGTTATTTTTTTACACACACAGTACTCGAGAATATATAGGCTAGAAAGTGTCAAAAGTCCTAAAGACTTGAAGTATGATTTACAGCTTTCTGATGGTTTCGATTTACAAATTGCTCTCAGACATCGTTTCTGCGCTCCAAGTAAATATCTCTGTATGGCGAATTGCCCCAGAAAATGAGCCCATAGCGTAAAGTTGAGCTTACAAAACCGTCATGCAGCCAGGACAGTTTGTTTTTGGTTTGTATTTGCTAATTTGTAGAGCGCAAATAAATTTTTTGTATTTTTTTACAAACTTCTATGGCATGTGTTTCCATGACATATTACGTGTCAATGTGTAGCCCTAAAAATGGTTGACTCAGTTTAATTAATAGCTGTACTTTTGTAGGTGATATTTAATATAGGTACCTCTGTTCTTTGTTTAAATTGTATTAGGTATATTAATTTATTTTTCTCTTTTTGTTTACCTTTAAATGATTGTTTCTAACCATGTTACCACATTTTTTAAAGCCATTTCTATTTAATTTTTATAGTTGTAGTGGTCATCAGATTCTATAATATTAAACTATTTCAATTAATAAATTTCTTATTAAAATTCCACTTCAAAATTGCCATATGAACGAATATGTGAATCTGTCACATGTATATTGGTTCTATAAGACAATGTAAGTTATAATCTTATAATTAACTAAAAAATTGTACCCACCCGTTTATAATGCTTTGTTTTGAATATTTCCAAAATGTTAATATTTAAACTAGCTTTTCCCTCGCTTCGCCCGCGTGGGATTCGGTTATCGACATATCGCGCGCTGTTCCCTCAGGAAAAAGTAGCCTATGTCATGTGTGATGTGTCTCTCTAGCCCATAAACTATCTCTGCCAAAAATCCCGTCGATCCGTCGCTCCGTTTCGACGTGAATGGTTGTGAATGGTTGTCTGGAAGAGATCGCTTTTAAGCGATAAGACCGCCTATATTTTTGTACTGATTTGCGGTGTGCAATAAAGAATATCTGTATTGTTGTATTGTAAGTGCAGTTAAACTTATCTAATTATTGTTTATTGTTTTTACAGCTTCAACATAATTCGAAGGACAAAAAAATCAGGATCAAAAAGAAATCCGATGCTTTCTGTCATTCGGCTATTTGGATGGAACGCAAGACAAATCACTGATGGCGCTACTGTTCTGCACGAAGATCTTAGTAGATCATAAATCGATCGCATAGTCTTAAAAAGTCGTCACCGGGTGAAAAAATACTTGCCTATAAATAAATGAAATAAATAAATATCACAGGACAATTCACACCAATTGACCAAGTCCCAAAGTAATCTTAGCAAAGCTTATGGAGGGCCTATGGAAGGGATTACCATGTATTCCGGAAATGGGTTATCAGAACTAGCTAATAGCAAGAAAACAGTCCAAGCACCAACAGACTTTTGCGATTGGAATACTGCAAAAAGGGGAGAAAACAAAACTATCCTTTGTACGGTACCATACCTATGTACCAACTGTAATTTTGAATGGTGTATGAGTTTTTAGGAACAGTGGCAAAAAAGTCACTGCTCTACTAAAATTTGGAGATTCCTTCTCTAAGTACTTTAAAGGATAAGTCCGCAAGCATTTAATTATTTACTTTTATAACAGTTCTTATCTTGTTTTTCCCAGCAAGCATCCGTTTGAGGGTCACTGAAAGGGGTACATTAATAATGTAAAGATAACTTATCTCCTAAATCCTATTTGTAAATATTGTAGTTAATTATGTAAGATGAAGGTGTAAATTGTGAGCTTGTTAATAAAATCAAATATTTTGTAAGAAATGCCGTTTCATTTATTTCTATGTCCGCAGAAAAAAACAAGAAATTGTGTTGTAAGTTTTGCATTTTCAACTGTTTTTTTTAATGTTTATTACCTTAGAACTTCGTCATTTATGAAACGATTTCAAATAAAAAAAAAGAATTTGATTGCTTAGCAGCGACATCTCTTGTCTGGGTGAGCGGTTGGTTCCGAAAGAGTGTGACGTCTGTCGACGCTACATAGATGTCGCTAGTGCTGCTGCTTAAGTAGCAAAGTAGAAATAAGCAACCTGAGATATATATGCATAGGAAAAATTCGTGTCTAGATTCTTGTCCAGCAGTGGTGTAGGGGTTATAACACGCAGCACGGATTGCTGAGGACCTGGGTTCGATTCCCAGTGCTGGTCTCTTTTTCTGGTTTTTCTGCGCATCCATGTCTCAGTTTGTATTTTCGAAAGAAAACAAAGCCAAAATAGAAATATCTTTAAAAAATCATGAAAATAATTTTATTGCAGTTTGCAGTTGGTACCTTAGAGGAGTCAGCAGGAGAGGACCTATTGTTCTACCTGCTCTATCCATTGGGCTTCTGTAACTCCTGCTGGCTCATGCTAAAATACTGACTTCAAATGGTAGAAAATTATTTTCGTGGTCTTTTTGAGTCAGCTAAGGGATAAAATAGATACCATTCGAAAATGATTTGCTAATTAAACAAGTTTCTGCACCATGAACATGGTATGAATAGCTCATTAAACAATTTGACCAAATGCATTGCAATATTGCGACAGTTCGGTGACACAATTAGTTTCAACTATTGTTTAAGTAAGTAACTGGTTTCTAATAAACTAAACGTCAGCCCACTGTCGATCATAGGTAACTCAAGTATAAATGGGATTCGATTTGGCGAAATTGTCCTATTAATTAGGACAGAAAACCCATATTTTAAAAGAGAAGAAGAAGAAGATATAAATCTTGAAATTACTAATTGCGGAGCTATCTAGTGGTGAAAACGGCGCAAAATTATGGTTTGACAACGTTTGACGCCTATTGCACCAAGAACCCGCGACGGCCAGGTCTTCGTTATTTTATAAAAGATGAAAGTTATTTTCACGTATTTTCCTAACACAGCTAATAAAGAATGATCCCAACCATGCAATTTGTTTAATGGGTAAGAGTGGCAGTAATAGCAAAGGTCTATAAAATTACACCTCAAATTTGTTATAGTATAAACTCAACGTTTATATGTTTTATTCGAAATTATATTAGAAGTCACTTCCTTCATCGTCATTACCAATTTCTATATATGCAATGTACTCTATGGTCATTGCACTTTATAGGGTTGCAAACCCCTGCCAGATAGGTAAGTAGGTGCAGTCACCAGCACCAATATCTGACACAACAAGCTTGCATAAATATCGTGTATATTTCTAGGGCCGGAAGGACGTGTCAGATATTTTTGCACGCTCCGCTGTGGCAGATATTAAATGCTGGTAACTGTCCTATGTTTGAATAGACGCTTGACAAAGAATATTATCAAAGCTTTTTATAACCACATAAGTAAGTTTTGCGCGACAGGCGCCAATTAAGCAATTATTAAGACTAAGTATAAGAAGCTTAAATATCAAATAATTAATAGGGAAACTGCTGTACTGCATTATTTTAATATCGTGTTTTGAACTATCTGGGGAATATCGAAGTAAAGTTACTTGTACTAGGTACTTGTTCTGTGCTACTAGCGAGTTCGAAAGAGCCAGCTACATATAGATTTTTTAGGGTATGATTTTATTGATCACCTAATAAATGCGTTTTCGGCGACCTACTTAATAAATAATATTTGTTCCTAAAGTAGTAGAACTGTCACCTAAATTTAATCACCAAATATCACATTAACCGTCAGTTATAACACTAATCAATCGATGCATGGTGAAACAGCCCCTTAATCATATTTTTAATAATAATATACAGGATGTAACCTACTTATATATCGTATTTCTTAAGGTTGGAGTGAACTTAATGAACTGTCTAATGGATTCTATTAAGGGCATGCAATATTTTTGAACCTAGATCGGTCGTACTTGGACTAGTTGCCCTTGGTACAAAAACGACAAGTTTTAGATACACTTCAAACAGTTAAGTAGGTATCTAAACTGACATACCTTGAGCTAATTGACTTATTTGAAGGTAGAGCTACCTTGTACAAAGCACTAGTAAAGTGCATTCATAGGAAACCGTGGGTATCTAAACCTATCTATACCTACACCGTGTTTTTATTCATGTCCGATAACTTCAGCAGACGGCTCAGTTCATTAATAGAAATTACCCGGTAATTAACTTTATGGCAAAAAAAAATGTTTTTCGATTTTTTTTTCAGCTGTTCCCCTTCCCCTTCTGCGTAGCTTAACCCGCACTACAACCTTGTCGCAGTAAGCCATGTCTGTTTACCAAGGAAATCACTGGGACATTAATTGTGAAAAGATTGCTCTGAGGGTTGAGATGACGGTTGTTTAGTTCCCTAGAAGTACGCCCTGACTATCTTCTGTCACTTCAATGTTAAAAAAGCCATATGAGCTGGCCCGATGAATCATTCATGCCAATCAGTTAAGTGTTAGATAATATATGTATATTTTTGGAAAACTAAGAATAATAACAGTGACTCAGAGCTGAAAGATGTATAATCCCCGGAAAATAGTAAAGTCAGTCCGAAATGTTTTAATCGTTTGTTTCTATCTAGGGTTATTTTTTTTTATATATTTGATGTGAATAAGTTAAGTAAGGATTGCAGATTATTGTGACGTAATTACGGTACATGTTTTTTTTTTTCAATTTGAGTGTTATAATTGAGTACGAAATGTATACTCGTTAAGTCATAGGTCCGAAATAATGGAATATGGCATTGATATTAAATTTGTTTTATTTTATAAAATCAAAGCACAAAGGTTACTTATTTCAATTTTATGAGTATAATTGTTATATTATCTTCCAATCTATCACGAAATTTTCTTGTTTTTAATTTATTATAACCATTTTTTTTGACTCCCGTAATTAAGTACACGACTTTTGTACTAATGAATGTCTCTTATTCCGGTATTATGAAAAAATTAAAAAAAATACTATGCGGTGGGGTCCATTCTGTTTTTAGGCTTCCTTAGTCAACTAGGAACCCTTATCCACCATGTCCGTTTGTCCGTCCGTCCGTCCACGGTTTAGCTCAGTGATATTACTACTTGAAAGCTGAAATTTGCATGGGTATGTATAATACATATATAAATATAATATAATATAATACATATATATTCTTACCTTTTTCAGGTAAAAAATGGCCTCATCCAATATATGTGCCGAAATACTTCAAAAGTCGTTAAGATGTAAATGATGGGACAGTGACTATCATACTTTAATGTGATTATCAAACAAAATTTAATTTTGTTTTTGTTCTACAAGTTATTTTATTATTTGATATATTGAAATTATTAAGTTGAATCAATAAATTTAACTAAGCATGTTTTTCATTTTGTCATTTTAATTTAGATTACCGTAGAGTATAATAAATTTCCCCCTCCAATTCCAATTCCTCCAATTCACGCAATACAATTTATTTATTTATTTCGTGATTATAATCATCATTTAAAAAATGTATTTTAAGTCAATTATCTTGATAGAAGCTGGAACAATGTGAAGTTTAAAGATAGCACGGAATTACGTACAACGACTCCCGGAATTAACTCCAGAGCCAAATTTTATCACGGAATAAGGGACAAACTAAGGGTTTAGCGAAATAACGTTTATTTCTATAAATTAAAAGCTACGAAGTAAAATAATATCCTACATCCATCTTAAAAGACATACCCCTAAAATAAAATAGTTACTACATCTAGAATCTTCGTATTTTTTTTTAATCCTCAGTCAAAGTAGGAAACGTCTTAATATACCGTAATAGGGTACCTTATTCTAATTTTCCAGTGACCAGTGATATTTTCAATCTACTATCTCTTGCCCGCGACGCCGTTTACAAAAAAATAGTTTATCGTTAGCCATTTCCAAGGATTTTATACTATCTTCATGCTAAATTTCATCTAAATCTGTTCAGCAGTTTAAGCTTGAAGAGTTAACAGTCAGACAGAATTGCTTTCTTATTAATTATACTTTATTAAGTATAATTAATAAGACTCGCACCTCTGAGTTTTTCGAAATTCATGTGCGGAATTACATTTGAAATTTACCACGAGCTTTGCGGTGAAGGAAAACATCGTAAGGAAACTGCACAAACCTGCGAAGCAATTCAATGGTGCGTGTGAAGTTCCCAATCCGCACTGGGCCCGCGTGGGAACTATGGCCCAAGCCCTCTTGCTCTGAGAGGAGGCCTGTGCCCAGCAGTGGGACGTATATAGGCTGGGATGATGATGATGATGAAGTAAGGATGTTAAAATTTATCAACGTATCCGAACTGTCTGCAAACGTCAAAATGTAAGCATGGTCAGCAAAAAAAAAATAGAATTCATTTCTTAAAGAAGTTAAATCATATTATTTGTATAATACATAGAAACATAATTCGATATATGTATAAAAAATAACATAAATTTAAAATGATTCTTTTAAAATCTGATTTAAATTGCTTATTAGAATTTATGATTTTTAGAAACACTATTTTTTTTGCAATCTGATGTAGGTAACGTATATCGTTATCAATCAGTCTTATCTCAACGCCATCATTGATGACGCCAGTCAATAAAAACGTACTTTGATTAAGATTAATCCTATATTTGATATAAATGAAAGAAAAAAATCAAAAAATGCGTTTGTAATTTGTTGCCGTGAATTTTACGGTGAGAGAAAATATCGTGAAGAAACCAGTAAACGCCCCCAAAAAAATTCAATGAGGGCTATCGCGTATGAATTCGCCGCTAGAGGCGCTAGTGTAGCGTGAGGTCTCCGAAATGTCAAATCTCATAGTTTTTTGGCGAGCTACGCGGGTTATTTTATAATTAGAATATTTTTGTGAATATTTTGCATTACCTGAAATTAATTATGGCAATTATGCGTTACGGAGCAATGAATATCTGTGTTTTGAGACAGTTTTCTCTTTCGGAAACTTTTGTCCTGTCTTTTTTTCCGAACAAAATGGGACTACGCAACACTGTGGTTGCTCAATATTTTTATGGTACGGTTTATTAAATATGATTTTAATCTAAACTTTGTTTTCACGCCCGTAATAACAAGACTTTGAAAGTCACACTTAAAAACCTCACGCAACAGTGGCGCCATCTAGAAAGACCACGGATCTATGTGGGCTTACATAATGAGGCTCTTTTGACAGGCGAAATATCGCTAGATGGCGTTAGTATCGTGAGGTCCGTTTGACGTTTCACTCTTGCTTGCGATTGGCTCATTTAGTTATTTAATCAATCACGAGCGCGACGCAAATCGATACCTTGAGGCTCAAAGGGCGTAAAGGACATTTGGGCGTAAAGGTACTCCCTATGACATCTTATACAGTTTTTTTCTCTATCGATCAGTATAATCCACGTAAGGAAATTCGCTCAAAAATATCCTTTACGCCTGTGTTGTGTTAATCCCTAAACACATTTATTTTAAAGTTTTAGGATGGCAAAGTTTTAGGCAGTAAGTAGGTATAAAATATGTTAAAATACACTGGTATTAAAGCAGCACATATTTTTACCCTCCCTTTATTGCCTGAAAATTTAAGATATACGGCGTAAAAGCTGTAATTTATTCAACTGTCCTTTAAGACCACCAAATATTTCAACGCTTATTTTGATTTCTTAAGACCGCAGCTTAATATAATCAAAAGTATGGAATAGTACGAATTTTTGACTCTCTGAAGCGGCCTAATTTATTATCATAAAAGAAGTTGAACTTTCCTATACGACCCATTGAAAGTAAATAGTAGATTGATAACCAAGGGTGGAAAGTGACCCATTTCACCGAGAGCGCCAATAGTTCGAGGGGAAATGGGTAATTTCACCCGAGTTAGACACTCTACTTTTCATTTCGACTGTGAGGAAAGTAAAATAGTACAAAAAAATTAGACTATCGTTAAATTGAATTTCAGTATTCAGTAAATTGAATTTACTTATATCCAACCTCCAACGGTACCTTTTCGACCTGGCCACTTGCCAAGGCCGAGTATAAAAAAAAATCGAGTTGGTCACGACCAAGGACTTTATATACCTACAAAACTGGAGGTTGAACGCCGAACGAAGAAGTTTGACCTTTATTACTTATTTATATATTCCATCTCCTTCTTTCACATTTAAAGAATGACATCCATCTCTTTCTTAACCTAACTAAAGAAAGAGATGGATCGAATTTCTTGTTTTAAACGGATGTTCGGTGTTCAACCTCCAGTGTTGTATATTAGCTCCTTGGTCACGACGTGCATCTAGATGGCCATGAAGAAACGTGAAAAAAAAGTGTCATTGACGTAACTCAATCATCTTCGACTCCGTGGCTAATCGAACAATTAAAAAAAAATACTTTCCACCCTAGAGATGAAAACGCAATTTTCCACCCGGCTATCTACCCATGAAAATTAAACTTTCCGAACAGTAGAGATGAAAATATTATTTATGATAATGTTACCTTTACACCCTTGTGAACCAAAATAAGCCAAGTTTACTAGGTCTTAAAGTACACATCTGATTCAATGCATCCAATTGGAGTATATTAACAAAAACTACAAGAAATTCTAAGCTCTTCGTCAATAGAAGACTTTTATGTAACATTAGAAACAAAAGAACTCTAATTTTTTAATTTATATTTTCCAGTTTTTTGCTTCTCCTGAAAAGTTGTGTTTTGTGCTTTACGCCCTTTGAGCCACAAGGTATGGAAATGTCAAATGGACCTCACGATTACTAACGCCATCCATAAAATCATAATGATTGTTTGGCATAACTACCTAACTTTTTTCTCTGTATACTTATTAGATATTGTTCAGAATTGTTACAAACAAACCTAACTCAAACCGTATAGTCAAAAAAAAATTAGTGCAATGCAGAAATATAAAGAGGTAGGTATATTTCATGATAGAAATTTGGACTCAAAGTCATTGATTCTTGTGCCACCTAAAAATACATAGTAGGTAGGTACTCGTAGTTACGATAACTAGTTATAGATCAGTTAAAAAATAAAAAAGTCTCAAATCAGAAACAACACATTAAAAATGCAGTTAAGTCATATTTGTGTGCAATGCAACTGAAATGTCAAATCATATTGCGGAATTTTTTTTTTTTTTTTTTTTTTTTTTTTTTTTTTTTTTTTTTTAATGGCAATATACAAGTTCGGTTAGAACAGACGATTGTGCCAATTACAAAGTGAGGAAACGAAGCGGAATTTAATAAAAATATTACGGAATTTGAATTTGGATAGGAAATATAGGATCAGGATCTATATGAAGGGAGGTGGCATAATTATATTTTAATATCATTAGAAACAATAAAGGACGCAATGGAGGAATAGATACATGAATTATTTGATGAAAGAAGGCAGAGAACGGATGTTGGTAATGGAATACTTTGTGATATAATACTATTGTACAAAGTAACACGGTCATAAAGTGGGCAAGATAAATCAAGTGATTCAGATCACCTACCTCCGAACCACTTCACAAGGCAGGGCTTGTCGCGAAGGATCGCGAACCATAAATATTTTGTATATAGCAACATTATCCGAAGATTCAAATTGCCGCTATTTCTATAGTTGACTATGGTAAGCTGTCATTTGTTTTACATTCTTTGCAATAGTTTACTTTCAAATGTTTCATACCAATATAAAGTGCTAATAAGTTGTGATGTGATGTCCCTGACTCCTGAGCTGATCTGAAAGCTAAGTCCTAAGTCTTAAGTTCTAAGTTCGAAGTACTAAGTAGCTAAGTACCTTGGTGGCTGATTAGCCAAGTGATTTACTCTAATAACGCATTAGCAATTCCTTAATACATGATGAGGTACAACAATGTTAAAGCTAAGTTTTCCTATGTTCTTATGGTCTTACAAATCTGCTTGGGCTATGGCGGCCCAGAGGAGGAGACATGGTAATATGTCTTTCCTATCATCATTGTGATAAGGCATGGCAATATGTCTGGCTATTCATTCCTATGCAGGAGGCATGGCAATATGTCTTTCTATCATCATTGCGAGAAGGCATGGCAATATGTCTGGTTATTCATCCCTATGGAGGAGGCATGGCAATATGTTTTCCTATCATCATTCCAATGGAAGAAGCATGGCAATATGTCTTCTTATCATCACCAGGAGACATGGCAATATGTCTTCCTATGTAAAGTCGGTATGGATATATATATAACTGGTGGTTGGCTTATCCAACTTGGTTTGAAAGCTTAGCATTAACACTTCAATTATTATCAATGGTATGTGTATGTGGCTTCAACTGCGGTTGAAGTCATAGTGACTATTTTTACTACAGGTGGTGGACATTTGGGGAATAAATATCACCTATATGAGCACCAGGTTAGCGCCTGAGTAATTGTACATAGCTGAAGAGTGCGGACATCACAGGAGATAGTTTAGGTATGAGATCATGTTATTACTATTGCAATTTCCATCGATATTACTATTGATCTTCAGATGAATTAGTTGTAATGCTCTTTATTGGGTTTTAACCTGAACTCTGGCAATTATCTTTATGTGGTGCGGTTAATAAGCGAAGCAGATATTGATTACAATAACCAACACAATGTCACAAAGCGCCACATAAATTTGGTGGAGGTGCTGGGATATGATATAATGGTAAAGATAGATAATGATGGAACTGACTAATGAGATTGAAGAATTATTGAATTGCTGACTAGTATTGGAAATTGGTGAAGCTGCTGCAAAGTTAGTACAGTTCTGCTGTGATAATTACAACTATAAACTCAGTAAAGAGCATCTGAAATTGACTTTTACAAATGCAATATGTAATTTCGTGACTCATGACGACATCTATGATCAGCTGGTGGAACTAAAAGTTGCTATTTTTTATAATTCATTAGATTTGAAAAATAAGAGTGGAAATCTCGTGATTTGAAACATTTATGTTATATGTATAATGATATCAGGCATAGAAGGAACTGATTTAGTTATAAAATGCATAATTTTAGTTGAAGAAATTCATTACGAAACCGGATGTGCGGCATTCAACATCCGCCTAATTTTTTAACAAGAAAATTTTATTTTTCGACTAAACGAAACTAATAAGACCTTAAATTAGCTAATAAGTGAAATTATTATTTCATAAGAATTATTACGCTAGCTTTGGGAAACGGGAGGATTGTTTCACTAAATAAAATAATGTTGTTGACTCGTAGTTCAAAACAAGTGAGTGCGCGCGGGACGCTTCTAAATTCTAAGATGGCCGAAATTTTCTTCAAGTACTTAGTACGTATCGTGTATGAAAGTTTTGTTTTGGTGAAAATAAATTGTGTTGATGGTGGAAACTATTTGGAAAGTGTGCATAAACAACAGGTGAGCATCATATTATGTGGATTATGTGATTCTTACGGTTAGATAGCCAGAAAGATTAAATAAAAGTTCATGTACTTGATACTTCTTTGCGAAGTAATTCTTGCTGCTACTTATTAAATAAAATGGTAGTGAGACAAGTTAATAACTAACAAGTATTGGCAAGATTTTGATCCTACGTAAAACGGCAGTCGAAATACAATGTATTCGAGTGAAATTACACCGAGTAGGTACCTATACCAACCAAGATGTTTTTGTTTTTGTTACCGGCTGCGCGGGACTCGGGACATGGACAGGGCGGCTAGAACAAAGTACACTACAAGTTCATACTTTTTACAAGCCTTTATTTAACTTACGATTTAGGTATGATGTATGATGGGTCATTCTTGCAAATGCAAAAAATTCAATCTACTTCTAGTAGTCGGATCGACTTGAAGATTAGCATACTTTTATTTACGTGTGAAGGCAGCTCGCATTAGACTACTAAAAGTAATTTGTTGTAACCTATTTTAAAACAATGTGTATTGATATCTTAGGAGACAACAGCAACAGTTAAGACGACTAAGAGCGTCTAGGGGCATGTTAGCAGTCTTAGAACTAAGGGAGCAAGGCGTATTGGCTCATGTAGCAGTG
>NC_133474.1:5686166-5710562 GCF_025370935.1 Choristoneura fumiferana
ACAGCAGACGTGGAAAAGCTTCTTACAAGATAGGACTTCACAAGAGGATAGAGACTAACCAGATTTTTATGGCTTAAAACACAAATAAAACCGGCTACTGAGGATAACCTTTTATATTTAAGATTCACACGTGTACCGTTCGGTATAATTTCAATCCATTCTTATTGAATGCAACCATAAAAACACCATCTGCAAAGTCCTCATCTTCAACTGTTGGGCGTTTTAATCAGATGCAGACTTATAACTGCATTGTCAGATTCTTCAACACAATATCAAAAGTCAAACTTTGACTGATTGTCAAATCGCAATAGCCTGGCGTAAGTCCGACAAATTGCTACCATCCTTTATAGCGAGGAGAGTGGAAGAAATCGGAACAAGTCTACCACTTCGAGAGAGGATAGGAGGAAATGGCTTAATGGTCCATAGTTTCTTTCTGAAAGCCCAGACTCGTGGCCGTCTGGAATTCACACTGAACATACCTATTCTTTTCGACGGGGAGGGTCTGCCGAAGACTGATACAAACAACTACTATCGTCAAAGAAGTTGAAGCAGTCTCAACACCAGAACACTTACTTACGTTGGTTCGGACTGGATATGTACTGAAACCTGCAGACTTTTTATCACCTGCAAAATGCTTAGCTATTCACATGTCAACAAGTCAAGTCTTACCTTCAGCTACAGCTACTAACAACAACTTATTGAAGGATGGAAACGTGGAGAAATAATAATGAACGAGTACAAGACATGTTTATGAACCAGTACTTACTAAGCCTAGAGAACGCTACAGACACTCACCTAAACAACCTAGAGTAAGGCTCATGATCGACCTAGTTTAGGCGATATTGTACAATTAAAAGGTGAATCTAAAACAGACTAAACTGGAAAGTGGGACAGATTGTGAACTAGTTAAGGGTGCAGACGGACAATGTAGAGTTGCAAAAGTGAAGATTGGTAATACTATATTCAATAGATCCATCGGACATCTGTATCCCTTGGAAATTGACGAAACTGAAAGACCTGGGAATCTGTCTTGCAACAATATAGAACCTGAAACAAGCTCAAGACTATGTAGTTCAAACATAGAGGAAAATATGGATGCACCAGTAGAGATGATTGGAGAGAAGTTACAGACTTACAGCCAGAGGCTGATGTTATGGATGTAATAGATGCGAACACGGATATGACGCAAACTATGAAAGATACCACTGAGAGCACGGATAAGACAAATGAAAACATGGATGTGACAGATGATAATGATAACATGGAACAGTCTATAGAAAGAAACCAAAAACGAGTTGCTGCAGTTCGAGCTCTGGAAAAGATCAGAGAATGGACGACCACCTGATGACTACATTAACACTTTAGCTTGCCGGCGGCGGCGGTGTGTCGCGAAGGATCGCGAACCATAAATATTTTGTATATAGCAACATTATCCGAAGATTCAAATTGCCGCTATTTCTATAGTTGACTATGGTAAGCTGTCATTTGTTTTATATTCTTTGCATAGTTTACTTTCAAATGTTTCATACCAAATACAAAGTGCTAATAAGTTGTAATGTGATGTCCTGACTCCTGAGCTGATCTGAAAGCTAAGTCCTAAGTTCTAAGTTCGAAGTACTAAGTAGCTAAGTACCTTGGTGGCTGATTAGCCAAGTGATTTACTCTAATAACGCATTAAATTCCCTTAATATATGATGAGTACAACGATGTTAAAGCTAAGTTTTCCTATGGTCTTATGGTCTTACAAATCTGCTTGGGCTATGGCGGCCCAGAGGAGGAGACATGGTAATATGTCTTTCCTATCATCATTGTGATAAGGCATGGCAATATGTCTGGCTATTCATTCTTATGCAGGAGGCATGGCAATATGTCTTTCCTATCATCATTGCGAGAAGGCATGGCAATATGTCTGGTTATTCATCCCTATGGAGGAGGCATGCAATATGTTTTCCTATCATCATTCCAATGGAAGAAGCATGGCAATATGTCTTCTTATCATCACAGGAGACATGGCAATATGTCTTCCTATGTAAAGTCGGTATGGATATATATATATATAACTGGTTGTTGGCTTATCCAACTTGGTTTGAAAGCTTAGCATTAACACTTCAATTATGATCAATGGTATGTGTATGTGGCTTCAACTGCGGTTGAAGTCATAGTGACTATTTTACTACAGGTGGTGGACATTTGGGGAATAAATATCATCTATATGAGCACCAGGTTATCGCCTGAGTGAATTGTACATAGCTGAAGAGTGCGGACATCACAGGAGATAGTTTAAGGTATGAGATCATGTTATTACTATTGCAATTTCCATCGATATTACTATTGATATTCAGATGAATTAGTTGTAATGCTCTTTATTGGGTTTTAACCTGAACTCTGGCAATTATCTTTATGTGTGCGGTTAATAAGCGAAGCAGATATTGATTACAATAACCAACACAATGACACAAAAGCGCCACGGCCCTGTACAGGAGCAAAAAATTAAAAAAGGTTCTGCTACTCAAATGGAACTACTTTAGTGCTGCAACTTTCAAAAGTTAAGTAATGTCATCAATATGTTTATTCCAAACAAATTAAAGGTATTTTCAATTACGGCATCCAATAGCCCAAATGACATCGCCTGTCACGTAACAAAATGACTGCACATTGTACATTGCTTGTTCAATTAAACTTTAAACATAATAAAAATCATAATACAAGTCATTTTTAAAAGTTGTAGAACTAAATTAGCTCAAGAGTAAGAGTGAAAGCGTGGTTTAATTTTTTGCTCCTTGTACAGGGCCCAGCTTGTATTTGGTTGTTTGCTTTAAATCTTGCAAGTTAATTTCAATCCACTTTCAGTGGTCAGATTAACTTAAAATTTGATAAGTATACATATATATAGGCTGGACGACAATGCAAAGACAGTCAACAAAAAGACCAGTCAATAAAAACTTGCACCTATTAAATTGACTTTTTTAACAAAAGTTTGTGAAAAATAGTATCTTTGAATTTCAGTAAAAAATTACAAGAAAAAGTTACGAAGAGACAGCATAATGCAACTAATTTTCAAGTTTGACTGTGATAGTTTTAAAAGATTCGATGAATCATAAAGATGTATTCTTACATTTTGATTCCCGATATGACTGATATACACGTAGAGTTCATGAATTACTCTCTATTTCAATCCTCCATATTTTAAGTCTGACCGAGCAGTCGGGAGTAACGAATAGATTTCTCAATGATTTAGATGGCAGTCACATAGAGGCCGTGTGTTTTGGGAGTCAGCTATAACTTTTTCACAAACATGATCGCTGGCCGGACGAATGTGGACGTGATACGCTGCCCTAGTTATATTTATGTACTCAGAAAGTGTTTATTCTTGTTGGCTTTCATAAATAACTTCTGTACAAATAATATAAAATATTATTTGTTATAACAATACCATGAAGGTATAAAAACCCTTTACTTTAGGTAAAGAAAATCGATTGAATAAAGCTTCAGGCTAGTTACTTCATCTCGTATTAATATTTTTATGATGAAAGCGTACCTATACAGTATACAAGTCATGCTACAGAAATTTGATAAAACGTCCGTTCGAGCATTCATCGAAGCACCGGCATGGCTAATAGCGAAGCACTTCAAATCACGAGTCCGCACGCACGTACGAATATCGTTGATTGATCCCAAATGCAGCTTCTGCGGGATACACTCGGGCTTTTGATAACACACGCTTTTGATATTGCTTTGAAAGATAAAATTGATCACGAAATCCATGATGACCAAGTTCAAAGACTGTAAAGGTATCTTTGATTTGATTCAACGTAACAATAATATGCATAGCACTTACGTTACAAAAAAAAATTGTTACAATTTACACATAATATTACTTTTATTAAAACGAAAAAACCTAACGCTTCCTATTTTTGCCTTGCTTATTTTTCTAGTGCGCTCTCGTAAATTGAGACGTGTCTGAAACTTACGACTTTTTCGGTTCAGACCTTTATATCAAATTGCCATGGATTTATTAGTTTAGCTGTATTCACAAACTTAGTAATGTTGAATCGAGATTGAATCGTTTATCTACATACATTATTTTATAGATAAATAAACCATAATATCACCGTCACTGCTGTTTTATTTTTTGCAGAGTGTATTTCTTACCGGGATGACTGCGGTGCGACGTGCCTACTCTAGAAGGCCTTCGGTAGCTACTCTTTCTTGTCGTAATTTCCCCTGAGGATTCGCGTCCTATATTTCTCTTAGTTGGCAGGGATAACTTTAGCTGTATAACAAACTTCACTTCGCTACCAATCTGTCTGATACTCGCTAAGATGCTACAACAAACGAAACTTGATCAGGCAAGTCACGTCTACGAGAACAATATACTAATAATGACGTAATAAGGAAGTTATTCTGATAGAATTCCTGTGGATTAAATAGGTTGGCCTCATTTTTTTATGCTGATTAATGTTTTGTTTATATTATGTTACAGAAAATATTAAAAAAGTAAAATGGTATTTCTAAAATTAAACTGACCATTGTGTTCACTTATGGGCCAAGACTGAAGCAATGCAAGGTTGAACGTAATTATTAATTTGTAAGTTCTTCAGTGTCTAGATATGTATAAAATTAATAGCTTTTGCCCGCGGCTTCGCCCGCGTGGAATTCGATTATCGCGCGCTGTTCCCTCGGTAACTGTGCATTTTTCCGGGATAAAAAGTAGCCTATGTCACTCTGGCCCATAAACTATCTCTATGCCAAAAATCGGACAAACATACAAACACACACACTTTCACATTTATATTATTAGTATAGATTCACATTTATAATTTTTAAGGAGCAGCTAAAATAGTATTAACGTAGCACGACCAACCTTGGAAGTGACACGGGCAACTAAGTACGTAAGTATTAAAACTGTAGACGAAAAGTATACCAAATCTATTTTTCACTTTTTCTAGTTAGTTAGCTTAATTTAGCGAGGTTCTGTTTTTATGACTAGTTCTGAACATAAAACTACCGTGAGACTCACTGATATTAAATATATTGACCCGGATAACTCACGTCTTAAATCGAGTTTAGCTCGACATGTTTCGGGCTAATCCGTAGCCTTTCGTCGTAGCGTTCGTGAACGTGTCGACTCGTCAAAGACCGGTGGGAGCTGAGAGGTTTCCGCTATATTTACCGTTTATAAAAGAGACAATATATGTCTAGTTCTGTTAATTTTTTCAATAAATATTTATATAAGTACATTAATATAAGAACGCTTGTTAAACATTTATGCTAAAATAAACCATCCCCGTTTCAACCTAAAGTCTGCTAAAGTTTAAAGTAGCACACGAGTACGTTGTATATGTAAGCAAATAGTTATCTGCACAACCGAACGATACCAGTTAATACACCAGGGAGCTATTATCTAACAAGACAGACACTACGTAAATGTAGAACGCTGTAAGCAAATACATTTCAACATTACCTATATAACGTAAACACAACAATACCTCTCCTGGCGCAGATAGCCGTTAGCTATAGTTAGCTATTTTGTTTTGTTTACCTGCCTGACTAATAAATTGATATCATATAAATTAAACGAAATGTTTCTACAATCTATACATATATTTTCTCAGTTAGCAAAAGTTGGTCATTTAAGAGACAAAATGACGATCTGTGTCTTTGCAGACCTTTACGCAAACTTGCCAACTCGCTGCGAGTTGGGAATCGTAGGCATTTATTATTTAAATCCGACTGGACATAGAACTCCAATCCGTTTATGTAAATCGATGCTAATGTTCTCTGTAGCTGAGTGTTTCCTTTTGTACAACAAGTCTTGACTTTGCCTTTCTGGATTGTACTCTTCAGTACATTCCCATATATTCTAAGTTATTTATTTCAAGAATCTAATTAAGTACTTATTACCATACCTAGTGTAGCAGACTCCATATATTATTGCCTTATTTGTTACTTGATTATAGGAAATATTTTCTATGAGAACAAATTTTCTTTCACTTTTCCATAATATTCATTGAAATAATTAATTCAGCTCATTAAATACACTGTTTTAATCAATTCATTCATCAGTTTCTTTATAAATCATAATATACTATTAAGTTGCTATTTATAGAAATAAGCATTAATAAATTCAAAACTTGGTTTCCGCACGCGTTGAAGTAGTGACATCTCTGGAAACGCGGTGTCATCAGGTTATTGTTTAAAAAGCTTTGATCACGCTGCATACAAGTGTAGTTATAAAGTAAAGTAGGAAGTTTAGCTATTTGACTATAGATGGCATTATTACTGAGCTGAGGCCGTGACTGTGGTGACCTCCAGTGAGGAGCGGTGTATGTGTGTCAAGTTATGGGTTATCGGGCTATATTCGGAGAGGTTCCACTACTCACTAGTAGATGGCGCTATTTTTCTAATTTAATGAAACCATCTGAGACTAATTAAAAGTAATCTTATTCTCCTTTTGTAGTTTTACAGGCAAAAGCAACTAAAACCAAGCCTAATAGGACTATTGGTTTGATTTACTAGCAAAGCGTACATAAGTAACTTAAAATATTTACAAAAATGTATAGGTTAAGAAATCTTTCTAAGGCTTCCCATGTTTTCTTGAAAATCCCATTAAATCCTTTCTCCAATCCTGATATCCTTCCATTTCCTGTTCCTCGTGCTGCCGTAGGCAATTTTGATTGTAAAATCCATAGGAAAGCACTGAAGTTTCCTGAAATAGAAATTTATTTGAAATCGCTCTAATGATATCCTGGATATAGCATTCTTGTTAAAAATACAAGTTAGATCTGAGTACTTTTACTTTAATCTCATCCTAATAGTGACTCTGATACAGAATAAATAGGTTTAGTCCGGATCAAACACTCAAATGATTCAAAACTAGTCATCTTTCAGTTTGAGAATTTTAACCCGAGGGCTGAAATTTTGTAAAGGCTAATATTAATAATTGTTTGGTATTTGTAATCAAAATCTTTATAAATTCCATCCCTCCTGACTTAGTACAGTATGTCTATACGATAAATACCCAAATAAACCCTATAGATTTTGATCAGATAACAAAGTGAAATTTTCAGGAGTGTCAAATTTTGCAGGTTGAATAGACTTTATGATTAAGCTTCGATCCATGTTTTCATTATAAATCTGTTCTTTCTGCTGTCCATATACTATAATTAAACATAAATTACCTCATACAATTGACCAAATAAATCGCTATTAACGTTTGAAAATTTCCTTACTATGGAGTATTTTGCCTAAGACATTTTCACTATTAGATTTATCTATAAGTATGAAATTCTTATTAAGTTCTTACCTGAAAACGTCGTGAACAATTATAGGAGTAAAAATGTGTCGTTCCAATTGGAATTTCTTGACATCCCATAGTAGTGAGGAAAATTAACCTATAAATGGAAACGCTTTTGGTCCCTTATTTCTTGGATTTTATCTGAAACATAAAAATAATCTTAGTACTTAATAGAGGCTACTATTTTACACAAGGAAAATACACTTTACCAGAAAAACAGCTTTTCTTTTAGGAAATAATCATAGCAAAACGGTTCGAATAAAGCATAGACTTACCTTGATTGATGTGTCATTTTTTCCACCGTTGAAAGGGTTTTGCACTAAACTAATACTTGATTTTGGTAGTTTAGGAGTTTAACTAGCAATTTCAATAATTATAATTATATTTTGTTTAGTATTTGATATCAAATTCTAGTTAGATTTTCGAGTATCGTTTACTTGACAACAGCTGGTTCGAGCTGTCTGAGATACGGTTTTAGTAAACATTAATGCGCCTAAGAGCTAGTCCGTTTAGAAATTTTATGTATTTTTCAGCTAAAATTCAATATTTAATTATCATCATAAATAATTTAAATTCAAATTATGTAATATTTTATTTGTATGATGTTTCCTAACTTGAAAATTTTACAGCCAATAAGGAACGTGAGATTTATAAATAGCCAATCGGAGACCGAATATAGGCTTGACGAGAAGAAGTCTATTAGAAATTACCATTGAAATAATTTTTTACCACTTTTTAGGGTAACGTTTCGTGTTTCTACAGGCTTTTCTTGGACTTGCTCTGTTTATGTATTTATTCATTTATTTGTTTGTTTGTTTAGATGTCTGTTTGTTTGGATCGAATCTTGGGAGCTGGGTTTGGCCAGCTTCCGACGCAGGTTTGATTGACTTTGGGTTTGGCGTACTTGTGTGGGATTGGTGACTGCACGGTGGTCTGAGATGCAGCGGTTTTAAGAGTATCAACGAGCACAGTCAATAAAACAACAAAAATCACATAAATTGTACTAAAAATACGAAATGAGGTCTTTTCGACTAACTACAGGAATAATTGTGTTGTCAAGTCAATTGGGAAAGCAATTGATTCTCTTAGCAAGTTGATATTTTGCACTGGGCAAACGTGGGGGCTGGAGCCCGGGCCTTCGCGTTCTGAAAGGAGGCCGGAGCCCAGCGGTGGGACGTGTATCGGTTTGCATGATGATGATGATGAATTTGTTCAGTGTTGGAGTTTGCAATTTGTTGATGGCAATACAGGATTAGGAGGGAGGTGTAAGGAAGATATGTTTGAGAACCCCGTTTCCGGGAAGAATGGAAGTTTCTAGAAGCCTCGAGGTTATAAAAAGCGATGCGCGAGCGGGCTCGCTCACTTTTACTCTTTCCTTCTTCGGCTCTCGGCGCGTAAGCAGAAACTCTGCCCGTCAGGTATGTGGCTTCAGGTTTTGCCAAATCTCCCATTTTGTGAGTTTCTTGTTTAATTCTTATTGGAAAATAACAATGAGATGCTGTTGGTTTCCTAGCAGTATTTCTCGTTATTTTCTGTAGTTTGCTTGTTTAATTATCCCTGTAATCGTCGGTTGTTGGGCGTGTCCCGGCACGTGGCCGCAGTGGTCTCTGGGTGCCTGCAGTGTGGGTCCTGGTTGAGGATGTGGCGCCCTATTCAGATCGCGACTGAAGCTGGGTGCTTGTTGCATTTTCTTCCAAGGATTCGCGTTGTCGGTATTCGGACTATGTAGCGTGCTAGCGTGGCGTGTCTGGATATGCTTCACGACTGCCTTTGGGTTAAAGAAAGTTCTAGAACGTAGATTCATTCCTAGAATTGCTCACAAATTGGGCGTGGCTCCTATTGTTTTTGATACAAATGGGACTGCCGTGGTTGGCACAATCTGAAGGCTGCTTCAACCTCCGTGCCAAACCGCTAGGCAGGGTTGAGATTCTCTCGCGAAGTGTAGAATTAGGCAGGTCCATATAGTTTGATCTAGATTTCCGCGATTAATTATTGTTGGTGCGAAATAGGGTGTGTAATTTAGCTAGGAGCGTGATGCGTGTTGTGTGTAGTGAAAAATGGGCATTTTGTGATGTGTTTCTTGTGTAGTGTTGTGAATACCAGGTGGGATTGTTTATTTACCTTATCAGGTAAATAAGAGGTAAGTGAGCATGCTTTTGTATGGTTAGGGAGTATGTCAGATTTGGGAGAAGTTTTTGGTTCCATCCTACCTCAATTCTGTCTGTCAGAAAGTCCTTTTCTTATTAGATTATAGAAGTCCTTGTTAAAAAGTTATATTGGAACCGAGAACTTTCTTAAATCAGACTATACTGCGTTAGGGCGTGAGAACCGTAGGAAAACCTTTAGGGAGACCTAGGGACCATGTGTTTAATCTTACGTTTTGTGTGTTTTATATGTGGGAATGCACTGCGAATGCGTTTTCTGATCATAATTTTGCGTCATTGTATGGATGGGATAGTGTCTATCACGAGAATTACTATCTACATCTCTCACAAGTCTAACATTGATAGACCTAAATGAGCTAAGAATTATTTGCCTCGAGGAAGACATAACCCATTCAGACAATTATTTTGTGTCCTATGACATGTTTTGCACTATAGTTTCTTATATTATTTGGTATCTATGCATTATATCACACCATATACCTACACTCACTTCACACTGTAACTTGTTAGTTATTTATTGTGTAATTCTGAATGGATTAGAATCGGCTTATACAGCATTCTATGAACTTTCAGAGTGAGGTAATTGTGAGAACTGTAGTCTCTGTAGACTAATATTGCGCAGTATTGGGTTACAGAGATGAGGTAATGCGGAGCTGCCTTAATTTCATAATAATTAGAATCCATAGTCTTATCTGGGTGCTTATTGTCCAGTAAGCGATCATAACTCATCAGTGTTTTATTTTAGGGCTCCATTGGGCTATTACCTGGCCCAACTAGAGTCTGAATTTCGTCATGTTCGAGGTTGGCTCTAATAGCTTACTTTGGGCGTGTCGGGTTCTTACGGATTAGGTGGAAGGCTTGTGAACGATAATCCTAGTGATTGTTTGTCACCGGCTATTTCACCCGTATTTGTAGTCTATTAGTGAAGGCAGATTGGAGAATGAATAATGGTTTATTACACTTGAGCTGAGTTAGGCTGACCGGCCATCAGTAAAACCTGTGTAATTTAACATTTTCAAGCTCTAAGCTGAAGTCATCACTAAGAGATGGTGCTTGATTGGGCCTCCCTCTGGGACCCCCAATAGCGTAATAGCTCTTAACTTAAAAGCTTGCTTTGTGATGTCAGAGAATCTCAGATTGGATCTGGATTCCCTGTTATGACAAGGTGAGATCTGTCCTCTTGTGTTTCAACCATATTATGATCATTTATTGGACTAATGTGTACACCTATGAACTATGACTACTTGCTTTGTGAAGTTGGGGAAGCTCCAGGTAAGGTACTGGTTATCTGAGTAAATGAGTTTTATGCAATGCTTATCATTTATCTCATGGCAATTCCATTTGTCTATCATAACCCTACCGCTCCTTGTGAGTAACCTGATTCATAATGGTATTAAACTTTTTTTGTGTTCAGGCATTGTAGCTGAACTCTATATCCAATTTTACTAAAATGCTTATTCATGTGTTTGTGTACTGTGTATGTATACACGGATATTCACAGCACACTATACAAATCTGTGGTGGTATGGTGTCATGTCATCCACAACTTATATCTAATTTCCTCACTTTGAATAATTGGGTTGGCTGTGGGTTGCATTTCAAAGTAGTCATGACATTGTTGATACTTACATTGGTAAGCGGAGATGCTTGATGAAAAGATTTGTCTTCCTTATGGCTCCATATTGTTTGAGTGTGGACACTTACTTCAGGGTTGATATGTTATTATATCACCACAACCTTACTTCTTGTTCAGGGCGACTGGGATGGTTGTGGGCCGCATTCCAAAGTAGCTGTGTCATTGTTGATACTTACATTAGTAAGCGGAGATGCTCAGTGAAAAGTGGCTTGCCGTCTCAACCCCCCGACTGTTCTGGGCAAAACCATACACTTGTCATGTCTGTTTACAGCTTGGCATTATCACAAAACTTTGTAATTCACTGGTTTTGATCTTTTTAGACATCCCAGTGGTTACACAACTAAAACCTGTGTATATTGCACAGATATGCAACATATGAATCAAGCATTGGTTGGATTGGATGTGTTTCCTTCCACCTTTTTACTATTTATGGAATTGGGTTTACTCATTCCATCTAACCTGTCCTCTTTTGAGTTGACTAGCACCGCAGTTAGTGCAGTAAATGTAAATCATACTCCGGGTTATTTTACCAATCGCAGGCGAGTGCTGGAGGGGGCAGGGGGTCGGAAGGCGGTCCCCCGGGTCTCCGTGGAGGCCCGGTAATTTCTTCCAGTCAACTCTTATCCTTTCCCGCCCCTTTACGCACTCTACTTACTTACTCACCCATAATACACTCTATTTTCCATATTACACTCTATTTTCACACTATACTAGTTATATGTATTGAATTCCAAGTATCTCTAGCTTTAATTAACTTAATTTAGACACATTTATTGCGCTCTGATAGATATCTTGCTTATTACAGACATACCACATAAAAGATCATTGGGATTACTAAAACAAAAAAGTACACAACGTAGGATCCTAATGGTTAGATGATCACAACTTGTTATGGCCAATTTAATTAATATTTTCCTTTAACATAATGTATTATTATCTTATATTATAATTAAGGAAAATTCTCTCCATTAAAAGGAGAAAGAGAGAGGCGGGGTTTCCCCTCTCTACCACTCATCCACAATGCCTCTCTGGTGTAGGGCCCCATCCGTTACACTAGGAGTAGCTATGTGTAAAAGCATATCGATTAAGTATATTTTGGTCTGCCTGACGTTACTTTAGTATTTTGGTAAACCTGATAAAACATCAAATAAGGGCAGAGCATGGCACAGCTGATATAGAATGCATGATTTGTTTACGCTTCGGCCTATAAAAGAAAAATGTTTACTTTCGCTCTACAAGGAAAAGCTACCTTCAAACCGCTCCCTCGAAAAGGGTTTTATCGTGCGCGTAACGAGGGTTATCGATGTCACATTAGATGCTTTTTCAATTAATGGATAACGGAGAAACTTAAATTTACCGGGTGTTAAAACATATAAATGAGGTTTTTTTTAAATAATGGCGTGTCGATAAGTAAAAAACTCGTGAATAGATTTGCAAAAATGTTTTTGTGCTTCATTTGTCACAGCTCGTTAGTAAATTGCTCGTCCTCGTCGTAGTATTAAAGTAACACGTAATAAAGTACCTACCTATTGGAATGGGCTGAAGGTCAATGATGAAGAGAGTCAGTAATTATTAAACGATAGTTAAAATAATTCAGTACCACATATTTAGGACAGATATGAGTAGATAGGAAGATAGATGAATGAAAAAAAAATGAAAAAGTTTATTTCGGTATTTTACGTGGTATACAGACGAGGTTGGAGCCTCTTATTAAGCAAAAAGTATGCTTGTGTCAGGAGACACCGCTCTTCCATAACAATAAATGGTAGAATCCATAATTAACTAGAACTAAACAATTCTTACAATAATAATAAAGCTAACTAGTTACTTTAAACAAGATTGCCTCGAGTTTTATATTACCTTACAAGTAAGATTTTGTGATAATAACAAAATAAGAATAGGAAAACTTAAGTAAGTTTTATTTTTCGATATTCTTTGAACAGGAAAGGAATGAAAGGCGGGATCATATGCCAAGGCGGCAACCTAGAAAACAAATCGTTCTCTTATCAAGAAAAATCAGGATACTTATTCATTATTTTTCGTTAAAAGTACGCTCCATTACTTTTCATGTTGTAGGCCCATAATAATTTGGCCTAGTTTATCGTCCGTAAATCAGCTATAATCTGTTTTAGTGCCGTCAGGGTGAGGTGTGGCTTTATTAGTCTGCTTGCATTAGCCTAGCCACTCGACGGGAGGTGTGCCACATATCGATCGCTTCAGGTGTCTATTTCAGTATCGCACACCTTTAGATACAGAGAGGATTTGGATGAGTTAAATATCAGTTTTTGCGAGCGCCACGAATTAAGTGGTTCACATGCGGATTCTCCAGTTTATCGTCGGCATTATCATCATCCCAGCCTATGTACGTCTCACTGCTGGGCACACACAAGCCTCTTCTCAGAATGGCTTGGGCCGTAGTTCCTTCGCGGGCCCAGTGCATATTGGGAACTTCACACAGTCCATTCAATTGCTTCAATGGTGTGTGTGAAGTTTTTCGAAGTTAATGTGCGAAGTTACTTGTTTTTGAAATTCACCATGTGCTTTTCGGTGAAGAGAAACATCGCGAAAAATGTTCACACACCTGCGAGGAAATCCAATAGTGCGTACGAAGTACCCCAACCATACGAGCTCGCGTGTGAACTACTACCCAAACCATCTCATTTTAATAGGAGGCCTGTGCCCTGCAATAGTACATTAGTATAACAGGCTGAGCCAATTATTAATCCTTACTAATATTATAAATGCGAAAGTGTGTATGTTTGTATGTTTGTCCGTCTTTTACGTTGAAACAGAGCGACGGATCGACGTAATTTTAGGTTACCTTTTTTCCCGGAAAAATGCACAGTTCCCGAGGGAACAGCGCGCAATAACCGAATTCCACGCTAGAAGAAGAAAGCTAGTTTTTTATAATGTAGGTAAATATATAATTTTTATATTTTTGTTTTCGCTAGTGTCTTAATTACTTATTCAAAGCGCAATTATAAAAAACACTTTAAATAAGTTGATAAAGATACAACTCTGCGTTCCTAGTATCATTCAGCTGTACCTATGCCTCAACAACTTTACAAACTGATCTAGTTTCAGACGCTTGAAAAGCAAAGATTAATTCAAATTTCACATAATACAAGATTCCATTTAAGCCTCGAGAAAGCGTTAAACTTTAATTTTGGAGAGGAACTATCAAAGCGTTTTAAGTTAGACACTTTAACTAGGGTCACGACAATGTTGGCATACGACAGACCTTCGCAGACAGAGGATACCTTTCCATATATTTTACGACACTATTATTCATTAGCGCAGACGGGCACACCCTTGTGAGCTGAGTTATTATACGTCATTAATTCAACGACATGAATTGAGAAGCCCCTCAGGTACTTTTAATGATACTCTATTACTACGGACGGAGCAATAGACGCAAATGAGCTTTAAAGAAGAAGAGGCACACAAAACGCTTAAAACATGGTTAAATAGTGTATCGATATTGCAGTTAGGCTGTTTACCAATCCGCACCGGGCCAGCTTGGCAACGAGGCCCCAAGGCCTCTTACTCTGAGAGTATTGGGATGTATAAACGAGATGATATTTTGAGCAAATCGTTATTTAATATTAACGCTCTTAACTAAAGAACTGCGAGGAGCTGTAAAACTCATTGTATACCTACTACAAAAGGTAAAGTTAAGAGGGGTGCGCATTTTTTCACATAACTTTTTAAGTCCTGTCCTTCTCATAACATTTTACATCATAACGATCACTCTTCATATTTTTTTTTTAATTGCTAACGATCGAAACTCCGAAATCACGCTCGCTTTTTAGCGATAAGACCGCCTATTGTCCACCTGTTTTTTTTTTTGTAATGGCACTGTACTGCTTTTGGTGATCAATAAAGAATATTTGTATTGTATTGTATCGAAACTCATAAACATCAGAATTCATAATATAACTAATCATACACCTAGTTCTTTATATTGGTTTTCATATATTTTCTTATACTAACGATCGAAATTTCTAATTCATAACGCCAATATCCTACCTCCTACCTACCTTAAAGGCCGGCAACGCACTTGTGACTCTTCTGGTGTTGCAGGTGTCCATGGGCGACGGTAATCGCTTGCTATCAGGCGATCCGCCTGCTCGTTTGCCCCCTATACCATAAAAAATATATATTCATAACTTTGTTAATACTAATATTTGTTTTCGTATAGGTATTTCTTAATCATAAATTTACCCGCTTTATTGAGGCGCAGGGACTTGGAAAATTTTCGATGGTGCGAAATGATGCATTCAAGGAAGGACTCCGTTATCTACGACGACGAGCGAAGCGAGGAGGAGTGTCAGGGAGAACTGTGACCCTACAGCACACGGGCCGAGCGAGCGAAGCGAGCGTGCCACGACAGCGGCCGGCGAAGCGCCAAGACCGATTTATTTTTCAACTAATACTAATATAATATAAATAATTAACGATGTAATTAAATTTTATTTTGAATAGGTAGTTACCGTTATGAAAAACAATATTATGAGTTTAAATGTTTTCTTATTAACGCCATTATTAAAAAGAAAATTATGATATTTTTCTGTTATGAAGGAAAAATTCTGAAAATACAAACTGAGACATGGATGCACAGAAAAACCAGAAAAAGAGACCAGCGCTGGGAATCGAACCCAAGTCCTCAGCAATCCGTGCTGCGTGCTATAACCCCTACACCACCGCTAGACAGGAATCTAGACACGATTTTTTCCTATGCATACATATCTCAGTTTGCTTATTTCGACTACGCTATTTATGCAGCAGCACTAGCGACATCTATGTTCCGCTCTCATCGAGAGACGTCACGCTAACTAGTCCGAAAAACAACATTATGAGTTGAGATGTGTTCTTAGTAATGACAAAAAAGAGTAAAAAAAATATGAACACTGTCTGTTATAAGTTCTAATGTTACTGTTAAAACTTATGAACAAAAAAAGCATGAGGAAAAAATTATGATGAGTGATTCTTATCATCTCTCATTTACCGACCTTGGGCTTCATGACAAGCACATTAAGGTCGAGGGTTTTATTTGGGGGGTTGCAACCAAGGAATCCTGCATAATATTACGACACTGTTTACGAGCAAGTGTGATGAAAAATAATAATAGGAATAATAATTTCATAAGAGTCAATATGGACCCAGGTAAGAGAGCTACTCTCCAAAATGGCCTATTGCAATTTACGGTAGCGAAGTGCCGGCCGAGTTGTTACTAACAATATCTCCCTCGCGGTGCTCGCGCCTTAAAGCGCCTTAAAGCCTGAATTATAAATAACAATCCCCCAAGTTCGGCCAACCTTTATTGTTTATAAGGGGTCATTGTTTGACGTCACAACATGTGTTACCGTACGCGTTAGAAGGGCAAGTACTGCTGTGACCGCGTGGCTTTAGTAACATACTCTGTGAATAAGCATTTTTTGTATTAATAATTCATACGCAACTGGGTTGTGTAGGAAGCAGCCACGACGTTTTGTTTGGGGCAATCCATCACGCGGGGCATTGTTGTGGCTTTACAGCTCGTAATAGATTTTCAACGAAACTGATAAAAGCTCATGCATCACCATAATGGCACGGGGTTGGCGGGAAGGTAAACCTGGTGTGAGCTTCCTCTGCTCGCGACAGATAATTCAGCTAACTACGGTCGGTAATTATGGTGTGGTATATATTCCTAATTATGGGAGGGAAACATTCTGTTTATGCAATGTACTAATGATATCCAATATCCCAACGATCCTATTGCGTTGTAAATACAAAGAAATCTCGTGAGCTCGCTTTCTTTATTTTTTTTTAAACCAGTAAGTATGTAAAACATTGCCAAAATTAATACCTAATGTAAGAGCATACATTTCAAAATGTTACCATCTAACTAAACTATCTTGACCATTTTCCTTACACATCGCAGATGTATAAATAAGCTATTGTTTTTAATATCGTAGGCAGAATGAAAAAGTGAGAATATACTATGTACCTAAACTGAGTCATGAGTCGTTGACGGTGCCCAATAAGCGTATAATGGAACATCGCACAAAAGGCGCTGCGACACACGGTCCGGCGCCGGCGGCCTATATTGCTTCCGTTAATAAATTTCGTCGGCAAAAAATTGAATAAAATCTTTATGAGTTTAGTTCCAGTTTAGTTAGCGCCACAAAAAAGTGCAACAACTGCATTGTTTGAATTATTTTTTTATACTTTCGGCGAAAGCTGTGTGGACTATCAGATTCAATAACACGTTTTATTCGGTTACTTCTGCCTCTGAAACATATTATAGGTTTAAAGGAAAATTTCCTTTCCACTTGATTGGCTTCCCAACTCGGAGATCCTCGAAATTTTTCATTACAACTTTCACTTTGACCCTTTTCAAGGGATTAAATTTCAAAAAGCTTCTGGAAGCTTGCGCCCTTCGTGTTCGAGACCTTGGTGTAATAAAATAAAACAGCGACGGATATTCGCGAAATTGATAGCACTTGTGTTACTCCGCGAGCACAATATAAAAGGATTATGATAAAAACGCTTGGAAAAATATTAACAGGATGAGTTTATGATGTTTGTGTTTTATCAAGCGTGCCCAAGGTTAAACATAATAGTACATTGTGTCTTAAGAGCGGTAAATAAGGAATTACGGACGAGAGTCTATTAGAAGCCCGAAGTCGAAGACTGAGGGCGATACCTTAGGCTGCGCCGCTCTTGGCAGCGCCGCTCTCCCCCTCCCGCAGCACGCGCCTGACGTGCGTGTGCTGTGGGTACGTGTGAAGCAGTATCAGTACGGGCATTGACTCATTTACCGACCTTGGGCTTCATGACAAGAAAATTTGTACGCGCAATGACTCATTTACCGACCACGGGTTTCATGACAAGCACATTAAGGTGGAGGGTTTTATTTGGGGGGTTGCAACCAAGGTAGCCTGCATGTTACGACACTGTTTACTGTGGTGTGATGAAAATAATCATAATCGTGGAAGGGTCACAGAGATAATTTTTTGATGAAGGAACTCAATACCTACACAGCATGAAAATCACGGAATCGCGACGATTTTTACTGTAGGTATAAATAAAAATGCCTTGGGAAAAATCACCTTTAGGTACCCAAATTAAGCAAATAAAGCTGTTTGTAGTACGCATCACTAAAACAAATATGACATTTATGATTCTAGTTAGCTAGGTTGTTTTTATCGAACGGCCACCTTATAAATAAATTTTATGAAGCCACGCAGTGTTCAGTGAGCGTAGACTAAATGAAGCATGAATGCATAGTGCTCAACATGGTGTGAAAATAACGAACTACACGAGCTTCACTGAAAATCAATAATTAGGTACCTATCACATACATATAAAAAAGTAAAACCGACTTAAAAAAAATAACAAAAAATTTAACCGACTACAAAACCCTTCATAATCATAATCATCTTTATTTGCATAAAAAATGGTAATTGAACATCATTATTTGCTAAGTAGTTTTAGCATTGAAAATATTTTTCTAGGTACCTACTAGCTCGAAGTCGGTGACTCAGCACGACCCAGCAGGGCTGGAAACAATACTTAGTCGTCAAAAGTCAAAAGTCAAAAGTGTTTTATTTGTGAAACATAGGTGATGGCCGCATAAATACAGAGATGTTACATTTTTTCGTGTTGCACTATGTTTTGCCAGTTGGCGTACAAAAACATTGGCTATTAAGCCAGATCTTAACCTATTATATTTATATATTGAACATTAAATTAGATAGGTATACGAGAAAAAAAAACAAATTAGACAAAAACAATTACAAACAATTTAGGTCATCATTTAAATATTCGAGAACAGAATAATAGCATTTATTCGTAAGCAGGGTTAATAATTTACGTCTCAGAAGTGGTATTGGTAATAGTTTAAGTTCTATTGGTAATTTGTTATAAATCCTTATCGCAAGAGAACATACACTCTTACGCATCAAAGCAGTTTTTGCAAGAGCTGGGCACAAATCCTCCCTAAACTTTTGCCCCAAACGTTTGCTAGTGTAATTGGCTTTTTTAAACAACGCTGGATTATTTTTTACGAATATTACCACCTCCAAAACGTAAAGAGAAGGCATTGTCAAGATATTAAAATCCTTGAAATGCGATATACAACTATCAGTTTGTTTAAGGCCACGCATTGCTCTGATACATCTTTTTTGGGCTTTGAACACCGTCAAAGTCAAAAGTCAAGTCAAAATATCTTTATTCAATTTAGGCTATAACAAGCACTTATGAATGTCAAAAAAAATCTACCACCGGTTCGGAAAACCTCTGCTGAGAAGAATCCGGCAAGAAACTCAACGAGGTATATATTTTTTTTTTTAAAACAGATTTACAATATTATTAAATGATATGTATATATCACAAGTATTTAACACAACTTATTTTTAACACAGTAGGTTCGCTATTTGAAGGGATCGCTAATGCGGATCGGAATTATTTCCAAATATCCCTGTCCATGATATAATCATTAACTTTATAATACGCCTTTGATATTAATGTCTTCTTGACAATAGATCTGAATTTTGTATCCGTTTCATTTATAATATTTTTTGGAATTTTATTATAAAAACGTATGCAATTTCCCAGAAAAGACTTTTTGGTTTTAGCCAGTCTGTAAGATGGAACTTTAAGCTTCCCTGTGTTTCTAGTAGCCTTTGGCTTATCGACGTTAGTGGGAAAATCACATATGTTCTTCCTAACATACATGATTATTTCAAAAACATAAAGCGACGGCAGGGTTAGGATATCTGTTTCCTTAAAAAAAGATCTTAAAGATTCACGCGTCTTCAAATTATAAATTGCTCTAATTGCTCTCTTTTGTAAGATAAAAATTGACTCAATGTCTGCAGCAGATCCCCATAAAATAAGGCCGTACGAAATAATGCTATTAAAGTAAGCAAAATACACCAACCGTGCCGTCGCCACATCGGTTAGCTGCCGTATTTTCCAAACTGCAAAAGCAGCAGAGCTCAATCTACCCGCGATTGCTGTGACGTGAGGTCCCCACTGTAGTTTAGAATCGAGCGTTATTCCTAAAAATACTGTTGATTTTACAAATTCAAAGTTTGACCATTTAACTTTATATTAGAAACTGAATTCGAGCTAGATGAATTTATCAACGAGAATTAATACATTTAGTTTTCTTAGGATTTAGTAACAAATTATTGGCAGCAAACCATGCGGATATCACGGACAGGGTTTCATTGGGCTCAATGAAGTCGGTATCTTTTCTACTAACCTTGAACAGTAAAGACGTGTCGTCAGCAAACATAACTATACCCGACTTTTGGCTTACCATATAAGATACAGGAATGGGGCAAGAATGGATCCTTGAGGCACTCCCATTTCGACCACAGATCCCTCCGATACCGTTCCGTTAATCGCTACCTTTTGCTTTCTTTGTGTGAGGTAAGATTTAATGAGTTCTAAAGCGAGGCCACGAATGCCATAAAATTTAACTTACAAATTAAAGTATCATGATCCACACAATCAAAAGCTTTCGAAAGGTCGCAGAATACACCTATAGCGTCATGTGATTCCTCCCAAGCTTGCAATATGAATTTAACTAAACTATGACCCGCGTCTGTAGTAGACCTGCCTTTTGTGAATCCGAACTGCTGTGGATGCATGATTTTATGGGTATTAAATGCGAGATCATTTGCGTCGAATATTTTGCTAAACGCTGATAGGAACACAGGACGATAATCAGAGGGATTATCTATCACCTGATTTAAAAATAGGAACTACTTTACTATATTTCATCAAATCTGGAAATACGCCTTCATCTATACAGCTATTAAATATAAAGCTAAAGTTGGAGCAACGACATCTAAAATGGAATGTAGAACCTTAACTGAGACGCCCCCAAGTTCTTCCGTTTTTTTACTTTCAATAATCTAAAAGTCTAATGATGTCACAGGGAGAGACATGCGTGAATTTAAAATTACTTAAGTTTGGAATAGATACATTTGTTTTAAGAGCGATTCAGCTAACTTTGAGGAAGACGCGAGACATTTTGTCGTTTCGATGGGATTTTAGAGAAGTAGGTATTAAACTCGTTAGCTACTTTAACCGCGTCCGTTTCTAATACGTTGTTAATCTTTAATGATATAGAGGACTCCGCGTTCTTACGTCGACCGGTTTCAGTATTTATAATTTTCCAAACTGTTTTAATTTTATCATCAGAGGACTTAATTTTATTAGTTACATGGGCTGCTTTTGCTTTATTACATATAATTTTGAATAATTTTGAATAATCCCTGACATACTGGTGGAAACGTTCATCAGTGGTACACGATTTCTTATCATAAAGATCATATAAGACGTCCCTACTCCTACGTATTCCGGTGTAGCCCATCATTGAATGATAGTTTGTTTCCTATTTTAATACGTTTTTTACTACACGTTTTATCGTATTCCTCGCATACAGTATTTAACAATATCTTGAAATTTTCGTTTGGATTTTTAGTATTTACTTTTAAATTGTTTACTTTTTGCGCGATGTTTGTTTTGAGACGGTCAAGTCTTTGTTTGTTCAACGGCCTAATTTCTATGGTTTGATTAACACCGCCCTAGCCCGAGGTAACTTCACTGTTGAGCTTTGTGATCCGATCGTACTCCACTGATAACAGCTTTTTTCTAAATACTTACAAGTTAACCAAATGTTGTCAATACATGTGGCCGAAGTGTGTTGTGGATCTGGTGTTCATTAAATAAGAAATTTAAATTAAAAGATTTTAGAACAGAAATAAACTGGTCTTTTTCAACGGATTGTGATAAAATATCGATATTAAAGTCCCCGCAGACCACCAGCGCTTTATTACGTTTACTATTTCCTTAGAACATCTTCCATAGTATTTATAAACAAAGGAATACTCGAGTTGTGGGTCTATATATACATAAAATAAATACTGTTCCGTTTCCGCAGAAGCGATCTCGCATACACGTTCAACAGAAAGGCTGGACAGGTCTTTGCGTTCTTTGAACTTTAAACCATTTTTCACTAATATGAGAGACCCGCCACCTGCTGCAGATTCTCTGCAGAAGGCGCTGGCTATTGCATAATTATGTACATTAAATTGCATTGAATCTTTTTTAGCCAGGTTTCTGTTAAGCAGATAATATCTAAGTTTAACTTTTCAGAGAGTAATTCTAAATCTAATATTTTGCCAGTGAAGCGATTTATATTTTGATGTAGAAATGATAGACTACTTTGCTTCTCTATTGTCGGTGTAGGTAGTTTAAAGACACATTCGCGCTTGAAGTGTCGTCCTAACAGGGCCGGGGAGGGGGGGTGATTTCCGAATACGGAATTAATATAACATGCTAAGGATTTAGCAAGCTTGTCGGGGTCAGTCGGTAGTCACTAATAACATTATTAGTGTCAAAAAAATAAAACGTCACTATGACGGCTCGTCATCTTAAACAATAATTTGTTTAAACGATATAAATGATTATTGGATTTATTTAGAGAAGCAGAATAGGGAAACGCACCTATAAAATGTTTTTAACACCTAGTTTTGATAGTAAATCGAACCCAGTTTTTATGTCCGAATACCTAACGTCGGACCCGTCACTAACAATTAATACAATGATTGACTGCTTAGTCACCTGAGTGAGCATAATTTTTTCAATTATTTGTTTGAATGAGGCATTAGGCATACAGTTATTTATGACACAGCTGTTTGATATATTATTACACATAATTTGCCCAATCCCTTTCCTCCTATCAGAAAATACTAGGGTTTATTAACATTCTTACAGATATTTCCATCATTACCTACAGATATGTCACAGAAGTCCACGCTGCGGTGGGTAACTCGGACTGATTATGTAATTTAGTTTGCAATGCGCTCTCGCGCGCTAACAAAGAATTGACGCGCTGTTCGTTATATAAACATAAATCAACAAGCTCGTTCGCGGCCAAAATGTGTTCACTAATTTGATTTTGACATAATTCGTATTTGCTAGTTAAGTCCCTTAGGGAACATTCTAACCGATATTTCTTCCCGTAGCCGGACGTGTCTGTGACATAAGCGTACCTACTGTGTTGTAATTTTTCATTACATGTTTTTAGCTCGTTTAAGATACTTATACGATCTTTATATAAAATTGTATTTTTATGAAAACTGTGATGTTGTTATATTAGTCTTGATCTTATGAACCTGTTTAATTAAGATATTTTTTAAATTTATTATGACTTTGAAAAAACACTGATGTAGACTCAAAAGAAGTGTCCTTAGTCAAATCTATTACAACCGGTGACCCAGAAGAACCTATTGCCGGTCGTGTCGAGGAGAGACGTTTGGTGCTGGCATTATTTCGTCATACAGCCGTTGGGTGTTCTCGGCTTCTTGGCGTTCAATCTGTTCCTGTAGTTGGCGAACAAATTCGTGGGAGGCGGCGAGCTCATACTCGAGCTCGTCTACTCGTTGAAGTGTTTGCTCGTGAACGTCACAGCACTGTGTGTATTTGCAAACTGTCTCCAGCAGTCGGTCCGCGTTGTCTTCAACATCCGTGTACATCACATCTAGGTCGGCTAGTTCGCGTTTAATCGGTTCTTTGACACTATCTGCTGCACCTCTACTCGCCATCGTCACGTTCCGAAGTAGCTGCTCACACGTCGCCTTAGACTGCTTGAGTTCTTTAAGGGCTGCGTTCAGTTTGATATCGAGTTCACGTGCAGTGGCCTTGCGAGTCAACACTGAGCTGGACATTTGAGCTCAGGTAACCCACAGTGACTCCACCGCACCTGAAACTAACCGCAACGCACTATATACCAAGCATAAAAAGCAGTGAAGTGAGGTGTTAATAAGTGAAATACGAAGTAGTTGTGAGAACAAGAGAGTGACAAGCAAGACCAGGTAGTACGAAATAGCCTAGTTGTATGATAAAATAGGTAATAAGGACAGTATTTATAGCTAGCGTGAACAGCTGACCGGTTCGTAACAGAAGTAGGTACGAGGTTAGAAATACTGTCATTTCTCAACAATATGTACGCTAATCAGGAGCTAATGATTTAAGTATTTAATTCCACAAGTGTTTAACGCCCTAATGTTATTAATAGGTTTATAGGAGACAATACTTCCCTTTTTAACGTTGCATATTTGAACATTGTCCGTTGCACTGACGTTACTCGCCGCCGAGATTTACTTTGAGATGTACAGGCGTTGTACGATGATACTTTTTTACGCGAACACTTATTGTTAAACATTAAACGTTTTTAATGTTTTTATTACTTATACACTAATATTATAATAATTTAATTAATTTAAAAACAGCTG
>NC_133474.1:5710572-5822197 GCF_025370935.1 Choristoneura fumiferana
ATTATTTTATCTGTTTTGTTACTCCACGGCCTTAGTTAAACTATAAACAAAATGCAAACCCCAGATCCATCTGTTACATCTGAGGCAGGAACTCGATGGGTGTCGCAAACTTGAAGTCGTCCGGGAACAGTTTAGCCGCGAACGGGTACATGAGTTTGTACGATTGTCTGATAGTGACGTCGGCGACGCCTGCGATATCGCCGATCTCCTTTTGGCTGCGTTTGTCTTCTGACGCCTGGAATAAAAAAAAGAAAATAGTAAATTTAGACTATTTTTTTTATTTTGCTAGACTTACTTCTAGTAGCATGGTGAATGGTTGCGTTGCTCTGTCTGAGTTCGAAACGCGTCGGTGTAGTGTGGTGGTGGTAATAGTTGGGGTTGTGCGATTTGTGTGTTTTCTTACAGTGTGGAGGTGGAAGAACATGGAGTGGCTATCATAAGGTCGAAGGTGTTCAAAGTAATTGTTTTAGATCATTGACATGAACCTCCGCAAAGTAGCGTCTGATTCAAGAAATTAGTTTTTTATATTAATTTTATTCAGGCTTTGAACACTCAAATTGACTAGTTGTCATTGTCACCTTCCTTACTAATATTTTATAAGTAACTCTGTCTGTCTGTCTGTCTTTGCTCATAAACTGTTAAACCTATTTAGACTGAATTTGGTATGGAAATACTTTGCTACTCAGGGAAGACCAGAATAGTTTTAGGCAAATCTAATAAAAAAGGCACTTTACTAACAGATAAATTAAAGAAGTGCAAAAGCGTCGTACACTGGAGCTAGCTATCTCTCTCAACTAATTGCCAGAACTATTCATGGTGTGTTTTAGAAGCAATATTAATGAAATCTACAACATAATTTTTAGGAGTTTTCATAGGAATTTAGTAAAACCCCGGAATTTTTCAACTGTTGGATCTAATAGTAATCTATCCAATATGCAATTTGTGATGTTACTAGTTTATTAGCAATTACGCTTTTAATAGCGTTACTTGTACGACGCAAAATGTTAACATTCTTTGTTAACATTATCAAATAATGATTAGTTAAGTACCATTAACCTCATACCAACCTAATCACCTGCATAGTTTTGCTTTTAACTATTACGGAAAACAAATGTGTACATTTAATAAAAAAAGTATTGTTTTATTACATACTTTGTAATCTTAATATACTCAGCGGCACAAAATTTGGCCCACTTGTATGGAGATACAAAATTACCTATTATTGCATACATTTGAGGGCCAGATTTTTTGCTGCTCAGTATAGATAAAAGGAAAAGCAGTTAGAGCTAGATGTATCAGCGTCCATCCCAAAATCTTAAAAGCTAAAATTTTGCAAAATGGTTCCTTGTATGATATGGACCAGAAGATTGTCTAACCCACTCGGAATCGCAATCATTTTCACCACTTCTTTCTAAGAGTAAAAAGAGATAGTGAATTCGATTGCGAGTATATGTGAGCACCCACATAGCAATATGGTGTTCCAAAATGTTTTCAGTTTGCGGCTGACTAACAGGCTTAGTATTTTGGTCATCGCAACTAGGAAGCCTAGCCATTTGAAGTATGTTTCAATAGCTAGCTATATGGAATTGCGTGGCGGCATAAAACTGAATTTGTACCAAATTACCAAGTTTAGATTTCAAGGAGTTCTTTGTGCTCAAGCTTAAACTCAAGTTACCGAACTGTGTAGGAGGGCTATTGTTGTTAGAATGTAACATTGCTTTTAAGACATTACATTAATTAATTACAGAAGCGATTTTGTTGTCATTAAAAACAATTTGGTATATTGTAATAAAACATGTTATTTTTTAAAATGAGTCAGCATCATTTAAGTTATTTGATGTCTCAAATATGTATATTCACCTGCGAAGCCATGTAGATAGCTGCAGCGGCGACAGAAATGGGACTGCGTCCGGACACGATGTCCAGCTCTCCGGCCTTCCTCGCAATATGTGTGGCCGCTCTTTGTACTGAATTAGGTAGCCCCAAGTTGGAGCAAAACCGAGACATGAAGTCAGCTGTTGTGATAAGGTCAACTGATGTCTCCAGAGCTTTGAGGATGAGCTTGAAACACCGTCCAATCTCTTTTTTGCTTATTTTGCTGACAGCACATATTTCCTTGAATGTTCGTGGCACGCCTTCTTGACGACACGCAATGTATAAGCATGCTGATGCTATAGCGTCATTTGCTCTGCCTTTTAAGTTTTTGCCATCGTGTACCTGAAATCAGAGATATATGGGTTACATCAGAACTTGGACAATAATTAATATGTACATACATACTAACAAAAACTTGTTCTATTTTGAACCTGAAGGTCATAAATTATGTATGTTCTCAAGAAGTCAAAAATATCTATATACCTTTAAGCCAACTAACCATAAGGTTGATGTATACATATGTATATTTGACGTATTTTTGTAAAAATATGTAAACATAGCTACATAGCATAGGATGAGGGACAGAGGAGGTGACCCCCGTTCCGGGTCGTACTTGGTCCAGCGGGTCTCGTTGGCCATACAATGGGGCAGTGCCGCTAGGGTAATGGGTATGTTTGGGCCAAGTACGATGCGGAGGGGTATGGAGTAGTTTTTGTTTTACTTTATTATATAATTTATTCTTTTTTTTGTGATTTTTGAATTTTTTTTATTGTATAACTGTTTTTTTTATTATAATTATGTTTAATGTTTTTTTTTTTAAAAATATATTGTTGATTAACACCTTGTATAGATAGCTGAACACTTGAAATAAATATTTAAAAATTATAATAAAAAACATAGCTTAAATTGAACAAAATCACTGATTCCGAAATATATAATATATATATCTATATATACAATATATTATGATGTAATATTAATGATATTAGATGATTATGTGTAAAATTTGAAAATCTGATATGTACATACCTGCTTGAACAAATTGTTGGCCCTGTCAACAATAGTCTTGGGCAGATTAATACGGTCTGCCATTGTGTTAATTTCTCTGAACGCATTTATGAGCGCTCTGTCTGTGCTGCTTATGTTCCTTCTGTTCTGATACTTTGATACACCGAAGCTGTCAAACGATGCATCTCCTCGTCCAGGACCAATGATAGTTGAAAGGTCGCCCCCTGACAGTAGGGGATTCTCGGGACCACCAACACGAGATGGGTCCACTCCAGACTTCTCATTGCTGAATGTACGCCATTCTGAACCTACATCTATTACTCTGTGGATTAAAAATATATTAGGTATGTTAATCATGGTGTTTGTTTCATTTAGATATAAATAAATGACATTAAACTTATTTTTCTCCTTTCCTTATTTTACAGATTTCCCATAGGTGTATATTAATACCTACCACTAATTATGAGACATTGGTTCAGATGAAAAAGTTCATCTCAATCCATGTTAACTATGATTCATACATTCCAACTAGTTAGTGTAATTGTTAAGAAATTTCCAGTTAAGATTGGTTTGAGCGGCTTTGATGGAAATGTCAGATTTTGGTTCAATCAATCTACATCATATCCAAATTATTCAATATGTCATTATAACTGGTGCCACTGGTGACACTAATTGTGAAATATACCATAAGGTATTTTGACCTATTTCAGGTTACTTTGGCACATATGAAAATCACATAAAAACGTAAAATAAAGTGTAAAATAAAAATGTGATAAATCAATTAACATCAACCACATGGCAGAGCCATATTCTTAAAGCAATAATAAAAACAATCATAAAGTTTGATACAGGGCAAGCTAGAGCAAGCTACAACACTGTTAAGCTAATTTATATTATATTATAAATTAATATCTTAAAAACTTACCTAAATGAGTTGAGTAATTCTCAAGTCATTAAGTTAATAGCCAACTAAAATACTCATTGTTCTACATGGCGATTGTTAAAGAATCCTTGAAAAATCCAGGACTCAGAGCTTACATCATATGATTTTGAAGGTAACAAATAAAACTATGAAATTGAATACCTACATTACAACTCAAACGGCCAGGCAAACAATTAGCATTGATTATTTACAAGTCTATAAACGAAATGAGTATCGTCTATTCACTAAATTAAACGTTCTTATAATTTCAACACTAGAATCTTAAGTTTGGAAAGCTGAATGAATTTCGTAACATTGCCAAATTTCCAGAGTAACAATAATACCTGTCGCCGACAACGAGACCGCATTCGGAGCATATCATGTCACCCGCCCGGTAGTCCTCGATAAGCGGTGCATCGGGATGTGCATAGCACACGACCTTATTTGCCTCGATTCTAAAACCACAAAGGAAAGTTCATCTCATCAGCAAGTAGTAAACGTACCATGGTAAACACTAAGCCGTGGCAGCAAGCACGAGGTTCCAATCTTTGCAGATAACTTACGTATAAGCTTAGCCAACATTATCAATATTCTTCAATACAATAAATATATAAAATTACTTCTAATCGATTTAAACAATTATAAAATTATAGCAGAAAAACAAACCTTGACGTGCTCGCCATGATTGTCAAGACGTATAGACAATGCTTTATTTTTCACCTAACGTCATTGCCTTGCCTCGTCCATAGATAATAGATGCTTTGGATACAAGCTTTTTCACCATACAAGATGCTAAAATTTCACTTTAACTCTAGACTCCAGAGAATGTATTATAAAGTTTAATGAAATGAAGTTTTATTTAATATTTCAATGAAATCTAGTTCATACTAAATATTATTATTTTATACATGAAATAAAACGCTATGGGGCTATGGATGGGCGCTATTTCTTTCTACAGTAATAATGCTGGATAATGAGTAATAATGCTGGATGCTGGCTGGCCGGCTTCGATAGCCCGATTAGATTAGCCCGGATAGATTAAAAAAAATAAAAAGCTTTTAGTAAACACGGTATACCAAAAATAAATAATCAAATCATGCTTAACTTGTTACAATTTTGATCAGTATTATATTCTTAAATCGGAGACCTTGTTCTGCTTTTTCCCTAGAACTTCATTGTATTGTACCTAAAATATACTTTTTTATTGCAAGAGAAGTTGATTAAATTTAGACAATTTAACGTAATTTTAAATTATTTTTTATTTTTACTTTAAGTACACCTCGAGAAATTACAACAGAAGTTAACAGAACGTAAATAATTTCATGCTGAAGAATGAATGTTTAATTAATTGCTGCAGCAAACAGTTGAATAGGAATGCTAAAACGTAGTGGTTATATGCTCTTTGAGGAATGCCAATGAACGTCAACGGCATGACAGCGTAAAGTAAAACGCAAATAAAATTGTATAAAAAACATTTGCGTAATTCGTTTTCTTTTCTAGTTATTTCTGTGTGTTAATCCAGTAACTAAAAATATGTAAACAAGCCACAATATTTATGAAAAAAATCTGTTCACATAAAAGCGTGTTGTCCAATCTCTATCCTGTTGCAGTTTTTTTCAAGTTACGCTTGTAGACATGGAGAGAACTCTAAAAAAACTGTGTCGCTGCGTCAAATGAAATTGTTATTAGAGTTTTTAGAAAAGAATAGAAATCTGGCGCTCGGTCGTCTGAGGTCCAAAGAAGGGCGCGCGTTGTCGAAAAAGTTGTGGGCGGAATGCGCAGACATCCTGAATGTTGAAAATGTCGGCTCCTCGTTTAGGACAGGAAGAGAATGGGCGAAGGTACCTTACCTTTTTATTATTATACTTTTTTTCGGTCTATTTGAACCATGGCCATAAATGTGGAACCTTTTCAAAGTGAATGCAAAAGTTTTAAGTAGGTGTATAGGTAGTGGGTTTAGATTAAAAATACCATTTTTTTTATTGTGTATTGTGTATGAATAATAAATTTAATAGTAATGTTGAAACATTTGTTCGTAAATAAACAGGTAGCTACAATAAAATTACCTATTTTACTTTACAATTCAGGCAAACTTGTATTTATAAATACATAATAATATCTAATGTTATCTGTATTTGGTATTGACATTATTTTTGCAGATACAGTGGTTGATTTAATAAAAAAAAATAATTAACCTTTCGGATGTCCTGTGCCCAATTTAAAACAAAGACATATAAATTGATATTTTTATTTTTCTATAGTTGAAAACATTGTTTAGGGACAATCAAATTTAATAAATTAGTTCATTGCACTTTTTACCAACTTTTATCTGGGTAAAAAACCTTAGACACCAAAGGCTATTTTGTCAATTTTCCAGTTCTACACCGACTATAAAGCTCGTCTCAACAACAAGGTTCGAGCAATGAAAAACAATGAAACCACAGCAGCAACGGGTGCTGAAATAGAGCTAACAACACTGGAGACCAGATTGTGCAATATCCTCGGCTACAACATCAAGGATTTACTGACTGCCAAAGCTAATCCATTGAGTACAATGAGGGAGATGAAAAAAGAAAGTTCTAGGTCCCTGCGGCCCAAGAAAGCTCGCAGGCGAAAAAGCAGTAGTAATGTATTTTTTAAATTTGAAAGAATTTTCTTCATTCCACTGCCTGTCTCATTCATTTGGGCAGAGGGATGGTATTTCTATGTGCATGATGGCAAGATATTTTTTTCTTAAAGCTTCAGATAGATATGATAAATTACAGGCTTCTAAATTATAAATGTGACAGTTTGTAAGTCTGTTTGTTTGTTACTTCATCACTTTAAATATTCAAAATTCATGTTCAAAATTACTTCATCACGTCTAAACCGCTAAACTGATTTAGATGGAATTCAGTATACAGATGTTTCGACTCCCATGAAAGGACATAGAATAGTTTTTATCCCGTAGATAGTTTTTATTCTTGAAGACGAAGTCACGTAAGAGCTAGTTTTATTAATGATAATATTTCCAGCTACATCAGATAGTTCAATAAACTCTGCCAAAGAAACACTTGAGCGCATTGAAGAGTCTAGAATAGAAGTAGACAAGCTGAAGGCAGAGGGTTTATTCAAGATAGCAGAGTCCATAGCGCAGATGTCAGAAGCCCAGAACAGGATAGCGGCCAGCATGGAGAACCTCGGAGCTGGTGTGTGGCAGCTGATACAAAGATTTAGCTGCCAGGAGGGGAAGCCATGGGGTAACCGTTAATTTCTATCACTATTATTGTTCCTTATAATCCAAAAAAAAAAATTACCTGGTTGCGTTTCTTGTCAAAATCTTCTCAACAAGTTTTTCTGAACTGGTGATAATTTTTTTTTACATTCATATCATAAGTGCTTATACAGCCTAAATTGAATAAAGATATTTTGACTTTGTTCGTGAGTATGTTTTGTTTATCTGGTGTTCATTACTCTTTCACGAAACGGCTGGACGTATTTGAATGGTATGTAGGTAGCTGGATAACCAGAATAACACATTTACCGCTACTTTTGATACATTAACCGTTAAATATTCGAAACATAGTGAACTTGAAGAACAAAATAAGTTTTTGGTAAAAAAACATTTTTAAATCAAGCTTTTGTTTGCTAACTGTACTTTTTGTCAACTATACTTGCATTGTCACCCAAACTACATTTGCAAACCAAATTTCAAGTTGATGCCATTAACTGTTGAAGAGTTGCGTTCTGCGGAGACGATCCTGGCCGGATTACCAGGATGTCACTCCCAGATTATTGTATTGTCACGCAATTTACATCATCATCATCATCTCAGCCGTAGGAAGTCCACTGTTGGACATAGGCCTCTCCCATAGACCTCCAGTTGCTTCGGGTGGCAGCGGCTTGCATCCACAATGAACCCGCGGCTTTAACCAGGTCATCCGTCCATCTTGCTGGTGGACGTCCTACGCTGCGCTTGCCGATTCGCAGCCTCAACGGCCATCTGTTAAGTATGTCAAATTTCAAGTCAATCTGACTACTGGAAGTTGGTCGAATTTAACTTTCAAGATTTTACTACTGACAGACAACAGGGCAGGTGAAACTAAATAAAAGCTTGTAAAATTATGTTTTGCTTATTTATGATTACAGAGGAAAAGGTCCAAGAACATAATAATATTGTCTGCAGTGAAAATGAAGATAATAAACATTCTTATTTTCAAGGTAACACCTGCTCTTTACTATTTGTTATTTTTGCTTATTTTACAAATACAAATATCATTTATTTCATCAACATAGGTATTAAGGTGATAGTTATGGTATATACAGTACAGCTATGATGTTGTAGGCGTACGAAATTTAGTTCATTGTTGAAACTACTTAGTAAAATACAATTTTTAAATTAGGCATGTCATCATGGGTCAAAATAAAATACTAAATGCAACTAGTTAAAATAATCTCGAAACAAATACAAATATTATTATTTTTTCCTTTGTGCTTCACTAATAACTGGGCCAATCAACTTTTTTACCGACACTAATCTGTCCGCGACATTGTTTAAATAAACACATAGATTTTTAAGTAAACATGTTTTTTCTGTAATTTAATCGATAGTGCACATGAATACATGCCATGCTACGTAAGTTTAACCTATTAAACCCTGAAATATCTTGTTGGAAGTATGATTTTTTTGGTAACGTCAGAGACAATTTTGGTAACGCAGGAGACGCCCAAAGTGTCGGTAAAATAGTTGATTGGCCCAACTAACAATATAAATTCAGAATAGTATAGTTAATATTTAAACTAGCTTTTCCCTCGGCTTCGCCCGCGTGGGATTCGGTTATCGACATATCGCGCGCTGTTCCTCAGGAAAAAGTAGCCTATGTCATGTGTAATGTGTCTCTCTAGCCTAGCCCATAAACTATCTCTGCCAAAAATCCCGTCGATCCGTCGCTCCGTTTCGACGTGAATGGTTGTGAATGGTTGTCTGGAAGAGATCGCTTTTAAGCGATAAGACCGCCAATATTTTTGTACTGATTTGTGGTGTGCAATAAAGAATATCTGTATTGTTGTATTGTAAGTGCAGTTAAACTTATCTAATTATTGTTTATTGTTTTTACAGCTTCAACATAATTCGAAGGACTAAAAAAATCAGGATCAAAAAGAAATCCGATGCTTTCTGTCATTCGGCTATTTGGATGGAACGCAAGACAAATCACTGATGGCGCTACTGTCCTGCACGAAGATCTTAGAAGATCATAAATCGATTGCAGTAGTCTTAAAAAGTCGTCACCGGGTGAAAAAATACTTGCCTATAAATAAATAAAATAAATAAATATCACAGGACAATTCACACTAATTGACCTAGTCCCAAAGTAAGCTTAGCAAAGCTTATGGAGGGCCTATGGAAGGGATTACCATGTATTCCGGAAATGGGTTATCAGAACTAGCTAATAGCAAGAAATAGTCCAAGCACCAACAGACTTGCGATTGGAATACTGCAAAAAGGGGGAGAAAACAAAACTATCCTTTGTACGGTACCATACCTATGTACCAACTGTAATTTTGAATGGTGTATGAGTTTTTAGGAACAGTGGCAAAAAAAGTCACTGCTCTACTAAAATTTGGAGATCCCTTCTCTAAGTACTTTAAAGGATAAGTCCACAAGCATTTAATTATTTACTTTTATAACAGTTCTTATCTTGTTTTTCCCAGCAAGCATCCGTTTGAGGGTCACTGAAAGGGGTACATTAATAATGTAAAGATAACTTATCTCCTAAATCCTATTTGTAAATATTGTAGTTAATTATGTAAGATGAAGGTGTAAATTGTGAGCTTGTTAATAAAATCAAATATTTTGTAAGAAATGCCGTTTCATTTATTTCTATGTCCGCAGAAAAAAACAAGAAATTGTGTTGTAAGTTTTGCATTTTCAACTGTTTTTTTTTAATGTTTATTACCTTAGAACTTCGTCATTTATGAAACGATTTCAAATAAAAAAAAAGAATTTGATTGCTTAGCAGCGACATCTCTTGTCTGGGTGAGCGGTTGGTTCCGAAAGAGTGTGACGTCTGTCGACGCTACATAGATGTCGCTAGTGCTGCTGCTTAAGTAGCAAAGTAGAAATAAGCAACCTGAGATATAATATGCATAGGCAAAATTCGTGTCTAGATTCTTGTCCAGCAGTAGTGTAGGGGTTATAACACGCAGCACGGATTGCTGAGGACCTGGGTTCGATTCCCAGTGCTGGTCTCTTTTTCTGGTTTTTCTGCGCATCCATGTCTCAGTTTGTATTTTCGAAAGAAAACAAAGCCAAAATAGAAATATCTTTAAAAAATCATGAAAATAATTTTATTGCAGTTTGCAGTTGGTACCTTAGAGGAGTCAGCAGGAGAGGACCTATTGTTCTACCTGCTCTATCCATTGGGCTTCTGTAACTCCTGCTGGCTCATGCTAAAATACTGACTTCAAATGGTAGAAAATTATTTTCGTGGTCTTTTTGGAGTCAGCTAAGGGATAAAATAGATACCATTCGAAAATGATTTGCTAATTAAACAAGTTTCTACACCATGAACATGGTATGAATAGCTCATTAAACAATTTGACCAAATGCATTGCAAATATTGCAACAGTTCGGTGACACAATTAGTTTCAACTATTGTTCTAAGTAAGTAACTGGTTTCTAATAAACTAAACGTCAGCCCACTGTCAATCATAGGTAACTCAAGTTATAAATGGGATTCGATTTGTAGCATTCGAAGATGGCGGATGCAGACAATATCTAATTTTGCTAGTTCTGTTTCTTTGGCTAGATGAAGTATAATTTTGATAGTGTTTTATGCGGCGATTGACCTTAACAGTGAACAGTGATCCCAAAATTCTATATTGCTCTCGTGTCTAACATTTTTTAATGCGCAAGTGGTCTCCACGTGGTTTCTGGAATTTTACTATCAAGTTGCAAAAACTACAATCACCGTACAACGTGCCTCTCAAAGAGAGTTTACCTCGACACTGGCGAAATTGTCCTATTAATTAGGACAGAAAACCCATATTTTAAAAGAGAAGAAGAAGAAGTTATAAATCTTGAAATTACTAATTGCGGAGCTAGTGGTGAAAACGGCGCAAAATTATGGTTTGACCACGTTTGACGCCTATTGCACCAAGAACCTGCGACGGCCAGGTCTTCGTTATTTTATAAAAGATGAAAGTTATTTTCACGTATTTTCCTAACACAGCTAATAAAGAATGATCCCAACCATGCAATTTGTTTAATGGGTAAGTAGTGGCAGTAATAGCAAAGGTGTATAAAATTACACCTCAAATTCGTTATAGTATAAAACTCAACGTTTATATGTTTTATTTGAAATTATATTAGAAATCACATTCTTCATCGTCATTTACTAATTTCTATATATACTCTATGGTCATTAACACTTTGTAGGGTTGCAAACCCCTGCCAAATAGGTAAGTAGGTACAGTCACCAGCACCAATATCTGACACAACAAGCTTGCATAAATATCTTGTACAAGTATATATTTCTAGGGCCGGAAGGACAGGTCAGATATTTTTGCACGCTCCGCTGTGGCAGATATTAAATGCTGGTGACTGTCCTATGTTTGAATAGACGCTTGACAAAGAATATTAGCAAAGCTTTTTATAACCACATAAGTATAAGTAGTAAGCTTTTTTAATATCATATTTTGAACTGTCGGCTGTGAATATCGAAGTAAAGTTACTTGTACTGGGTACGCCTATTACTTGTTCTGTGCTACTGCGCGTCACGAAAAGGGAGTTCGAAAGAGCAGGCTATTAAGGTTTTTTAGGGTATGATTTTATTAATCACCTAATAAATGCGTTTTCGGCGACCTAATAAATAATATTTGTTCCTAAGATAGTAGAACTGTCACCTAAATTTAATCACCAAATATCACTAACCCTCAGTTATAACACTAATCAATGGATGGTGAAACAGCCCCTTAATCATATTTTTAATAATAATATACAGAAAGTACCTACTTATATATCGTATTTGTTAAGGTTGGAGTGAACTTAATGAACTGTCTAATGGATTCTATTAAGGGCATGCAATATTTTTGAACCTAGATCGCTCGTACTTAGACTAGTTGCCCTTGGTACAAAAACGACAAGTTTTAGATACACTTCAAACAGTTAAGTAGGTATCTAAACTGACATACCTTGAGCTAATTGACTTATTTGAAGGTAGAGCTACCTTGTACAAAGCACTAGTAAAGTGCATATTCATAGGAAACCGTGGGTATCAAAACCTATCTATACCTACACCGTGTTTTTATTCATTTCCGATAACTTCAGCAGACGGCTCAGTTCATTAATAGAAACTACCCGGTAATTAACTTTATGCCAAAAAAAAATGTTTTTCCTTTTTTTTCAGCTGTTCCCCTTCCCCTTCTGCGTAGCTTAACCCGCACTACAACCTTGGCGCAGTAAGCCATGTCTGTTTATCAAGGAAATCACTGGGACATTTAATGTGAAAAGGTTGCTCTGAGGGTCGAGATGACGGTTGTTTAGTTCCCTAGACTAGAAGTACGCCCTGACTATCTTCTATGACTCCAATGCGATAAAAAACTATATGAGCTGGCCCGATATATCATTCATTCCAATTAGTTGTGTTAGATAATATATTTATATTTTCGGAAAACTAAGAATAATATAATAACAGTGACTCAAGAGCTGAAAGATGTATAATCCCCGGAAAATAGTTGATATTAGTGTTTTAATTTACTGTGTATGTGAATTACGGAAAAAAATACTAGGTTGGGTACGTAACCTAGTAGGTAACTAGGTAGGTACATAGTGCATAGTAGCGTTTTCTATACAAGGTAAATAATTGAAAACCTCAGACACACAATAGTATTTGTGCAACAAGAGAGCAAAGTTGTTTTTTGTTGAGGTTGATTTGAATCCTAAGCGAAGGATTCTATAATTGAATCACGAAGCGAGTGATTCTAGGTAGAATCTGAGAGCAACTGAAAGACTTTGGTCTCGTGTGACACTACAATTTTTCACCTCCAGCGAGAACAAAATTTAAATGTAACATAAGTACCTACAAACAACACATTTTTTTTTAGAATCCGATTATAAGAAACAAATATTAATCACATTTAAAACATAAAAAAGTGTCCAGTAGATACAATACAAATCTCATCTCATAACATGCATTGTAAGAACTTCTTGTACTAATGTCACACTTATTTTTTAAATAAAAAAGTAGGGTCATTAAAATTAAACGTAATGTTATTTAACCTAAGGTATTTATTTCAACTGGCAGTACGGTAATAGGTTGCATACTTTATTAAAAATCGGGAAATTTACTATTTCGTTGTCTAGGTATCTATTAATACCATCAACACATTTGTATGAAGTAAAATTATGACAGATCAGAGTAAAGTTAAATCCCGGAAAATAGTTGGAATTCAGTGAGTAGAAACTTTGTATGTAACGTAAAAAAAATAATTAAAGTTAACCAAAATGCCTAGTTTTCTATAGCAAAACTGAGACACAAAAAATATTTTTTCGTTTTAAGTCACTTGATTGCATGTATTTTTGAATACCATTAAAAGATATTCGTGTGTTTTGCTTAGCCAGTAACTCTTCTTAATTTCTAACTGTACCTACACACACTTATTTGACGTTTTTAGAAGAAAATCACACATTGACAGCAAAACGGCCAGTATTAAATTATCGAAAAAGTATGCAATCTCGCTAAAATATTTAATTGGATGGCGCCTGTTGCCGTAGTAACTTTTAGACTGGGCGCAATAAAAAAAGGATTTTAAAACACAAACACAACCTAAGTAATTTAAAACATAGTGTAATCGATTCTACCATATTCTATTCTCGATTCTGAGCAAACAACTTTCTGGTTTTCAATTATTTAATTAAGACCTTGTATATCGGAAAAGTTCGTATTTAAGCTAGAAACCCACTGGCAGCGGAGGCGCAGCGGTGCGGCGCGGCGCGTAGGAGGTACCGGTTGTAATATTGGAGGTAACGTGAAAGACGCCACACAGAATACCGCGCGAGAAATAAGCGTGGCGCGGTATTCTGTGTGGCCTCTTTCACGTTAGCTCGAATATTACAACCGGTACCGCATCCGCACCGCTCCGTCTCCGCTGTCAGTAAGTAATTACCTATTTGTCTAATGAATACCTATTCCTATTTGATCTCTACCTACGGTTCTTCGGCTTCCGTTTCAGTTTTAGGGCCTTTGCACACTTCGTTTTTCAAACGCGCCGTCGTACTAGTTGGTATATACACCTACGTGATAGCACGCGAGTTTCACGGCTGCTCTATGGAAAGAAAACCGGCCAAGAGCGTGTCACCCAATATAGGGTTGGAACATACATCGTACACATGTATAATACAATACAATAACTCTTTATTGCACACCAACACATAGTAAGCAGTACAAAAACACAGGTATATTACACAGAGATTTTCTGATACATACATGCGCTCGAAAAACTTCGGGCAGTCGGGTAAAAACAAACACTTCTTCGGGCAGTCAGGTAAAATTAGCATATTTATTATGTCCACGAAACTGATGAATAATACGTTGAAAACTAATGACAACAAGCCTGTGGAAAATTGCTCTTATTATCTAGATAATTGGGTAGATACCTATGGGTCCGTTTATGAGTCCATTAGATTTTTAGAAAAATATTGGCTCTATTTCTATTCTATTTATTTTTTTGTTTGTTAGTGAAACAAAAAATGACAGATGAAGCGCGTCAAAGTTCGGGGGCGGGGCCCGTGACGTCACTCCATAGTTGTGTACGTAGGTGACGTAAAGCGTGACGTCACACGGGACTTTATCCGTTAACTGACAAAAGAAAAAAGTACCTGTCCGTCACTTGAGATTTTGATATTTTACTGATTGAAATGAACTAAATATAGATGAATTAAAAAAAAAATAGTTGTTAACTAGTGTTTACTCGTTGGAGTTTGAAAAAAAAATCCGAAGTGTCTATTGTGGAGTGTGTGTGTGTCTCCTCTTTTGTGGCCCCGGGGCTGTAGCCCCGGTTTCCCCTCCCCTAAATCCGGCCCTGTGTCCGATGTTTTTTAAAAATCTAACTGATAGACGGACTAACTATACTTATACACACGTAGATTTTTAAAAATCTAGCCTATTCTGATTTTCCAGTGACTAGTGATATTTTCAATCTACTATCTCTTGCCCGCGACGCCGTTTACAAAAAAATAGTTTATCGTTAGCCATTTCCAAGGATTTTATACTATCTTCATGCTAAATTTCATCTAAATCTGTTCAGCAGTTTAAGCTTGAAGAGGTAACAGTCAGACAGAATTGCTTTCGTATTAATTATACTTTATTAAGTAAGGATGTTAAAATGTATCAACGTATCCGAACTGTCTGCAAACGTCAAAACGTACATGGTCAGCAAAAAAAAAATAGAATTATATTCTTAAAGAAGTTAAATCATATTATTTGTATAATACATAGAAATATAATTCGATATATGTATAAAAAATAACATAAATTTAAAATGATTCTTTTAAAATCTGATTTAAATTGCTTATTAGAATTTAAGATTTTTAGAAACACTTGTTTTTTGCAATCTGATGTAGGTATATCGTTATCAATGTCAGTCTTATCTCAACGCCATCATTGATGACGCCAGTCAAAAAAAACGTACTTTGATTAAGATTAATCCTATATTTGATATAAATGAAAGAAAAAATTCAAAAAATGCGTCTGAAATTTATTGCCGTGAACTTTACGGTGAGAGAAAATATCGTGAAGAAACCAGTAAACGCCTCCAAAGAAATTCAATGGTGTGTGCCATGTTCCAATTCTACATAAACGTTTTCCTACGGATCTATGTGGGCTTACATAAAGAGGCTCTTTTGACAGGTGAAATATCGCTAGATGGCGTTAGTATCGTGAGGTCCGTTTGACGTTTCACTCTTGCTTGCGATTGGCTCATTTAGTTATTTAATCAATCACGAGCGCGACGCAAATCGATACCTTGAGGCTGAAAGGGCGTAAAGGACATTTGGGCATAAACGTACTCTCTATCACATCTTATATCTTATACAGTTTTTTTCTCTATCGATCAGTATAATCCACGTAAGGAAATTCGCTCAAAAATATCCTTTACGGCCTGTGTTGTGTTAATCCCTAAACACATTTATTTTAAAGTTTTAGGATGGCAAAGTTTTAGGCAGTAAGTATAAAATATGTTAAAATAAACTGGTGTTAAGGCAACACATATTTTTACCCTCCCTTTATTGCCTGAAAATTTAAGATATACGGCGTAAAAGCTGTAATTTATTCAACTGTCCTTTAAGACTACCAAATATTTCAACGCTTATTTTGATTTCTTAAGACCGCAGCTTAATACAATCAAAAGTATGGAATAGTACGAATTTTTGACTCTCTGAAGCGGCCTAATTTATTATCATAAAAAGAAGTTGAACTTTCCTATACGACCCATTGAAAGTAAAATATTATTTATGATAATGTTACCTTTACACCCTTGTGAACCAAAATAAGCCAAGTTTACTAGGTCTTAAAGTACACATCTGATTCAATGCATCCAATTGGAGTATATTAACAAAAACTACAAGAAATTCTAAGCTCTGCGTTAATAGAAGACTTTTATGTAACATTAGAAACAAAAGAACTCTAATTTTTTAATTTATATTTTCCAGTTTATTGCTTCTCCTGAAAAGTTGTGTTTTGTGCTTTACGCCCTTTGAGGCCCAAGGTATGGAAATGTCAAATGGACCTCACGATTAACTACTAACGCCATCCATAAAATCATAATGTATTGTTTGGCATAACTACCTAACTTTTTTCTCTGTATACTTATTAGATATTGTTCAGAATTGTTACAAACAAACCTAACTCAAACCGCATAGTCAAAAAAAAATTAGTGCAATGCAGAAATATAAAAGAGGTAGGTATATTTCATGATAGAAATTTGGACTCAAAGTCATTGATTCTTGTGCCACCTAAAATACATAGTAGGTATAGATCAGTTAAAAAAAAAAAAGTCTCAAATCAGAAACAACACATTAAAAATGCAGTTAAGTCATATTTGTGTGCAATGCAACTGAAATGTCAAATCATATTGCGGAATTCGAAATTCGAGCTCGAGCAGTGACGTTTGGCAATGGCAATACATAGTTCATTTTAGTTTCAGTTGACGCAATATTTCATAAGAGTGAAATTCATAATAAGCCGAATACCAATGCCAACCTACCGGCAGTCAAGGCCGGAACGCACATCTATTGCATCTTCGTTTTTTATACATAAATATTCTTAATTTCCCTGCGCTATAAATAAACAAGGTAGCGTTGTAAATCACGTACATAATTATTTCTCATTCCCAAGAAACCAACCGCACAATTATAAATCCTTTTCCTCGAGATTCCTACGACCGCAAACCATTCCTTGGAACAATGAGCTATTTATAACTTCTTTCCCGTCGACTTTGACTCCGACTACGCGATTTAATAAGAATAATTGTAATATGCAATGACTATGTAGTCTTTATCTAGTAATTAATCGCCTACATCCCAATTAACATTGCTCGAGTTAGCCTCTGCACAAACTACCAAATAAACACAGCCCGTTCCTCTCTAATTCTCCAAACAGCCAGTTTTCCTTGGCTATTTAGGCCCGGCCTGTTGACTTTAAGTGACCTTGTTTGAATGCAAGAGCCTATGCAGTAAAATTTTTGCAAACGCCTGTCCGTTGGCAATGCAACTAGATTGCCCAACGCCCGCGTGTACCTACGTTTTAGCTACTCCAAGCTTTTGAGTAGATACTTCTATTGGTTCTCTATCGTTTGCCCGAATTTCATATGCCCGAATGTATCGTTTTCTAGAATTTTCATTTGCCATAAAGTAATTTATTTCTGAAATAGTAATTTCTTCAGAGTTGATATTAAACTAACCTAACCTACCTACTGCATTCTATATGATGACATTTAAAAAAATCCTGAAAGCAGCACGGTTCTATATATTTTATGGCAAACGTTGGTATGGCAAGTGAAATTCGGGCAAATGAAATTCGGGCAAGTAAATGTAAACGACTTCTATTGTAGCAATTGGGATTCTAATTGACAAGATTTCATATTTCTAAGACTATAATTTGATTCGTTCTCTGTATTCGTTTGGAAAGAGAAAACGCTGATATTTTTAAAATTTCGCTACAACTATTAATTAATTTATTACAATTTTTTCAAATGTGCTTATTCTAAAAGGCATAACTCCAAAACTACGACACAATAGATCCATTACTTTTGTCTAGAAAAAAGATCACGTAAATCTGACGTAGACGTTGCATAGAGACAATATCAAAATTATGACAGCTCCTTTTTCTGGTGATAAAGGCAAAGGAAACATATCTATTCTGTGTAGTGTTGGCAAATTCAGACATATTTTTATTTTTAATATGGAGAATCTAATGTAAAACTCTTTCGATGTAGTAATTAACATCTTGTAATTCTTGTCGCCATGTTGCAACAGTAATTCTAATTGGAATGATATTAATATAGAATTGAAAAGGAAAATTCCAATTAAAATTGACCAATTCTATCAATAAGTTTTATTAGACATTGAAATCTTCACAGTAAATCAGAATATAGAAGAAAAGAGAAAACCAGAATTTAGTCATTATGATATCAATAGCTTTTTCCCACAGTCATTGTTTTTCATTATATGTATGTGATGATAACAGTTTTACCAGTGACCATGCGGTCAAGTACTGATAATCATGGGAACTATGACTGTTGCAAATTATAATAATATGTTGAAATAATTTTAAATCATTGCCTTATTCACAATATTGGACAATTCAAAATTCCAAATAGGTATTTACTTGGCAAATTATTTCCAATTGGATACGACAGTTTTTTTTGAGCAAAATAAACAGAACGATTTAATTAGGATATCAGCAAAGTATAATGATATTTTTTGTAAAAATAAAATAATTAATTCTCGTGAAGATGTATTTTTTTAAACTGACTAATTTGCGTTTGGCCCCGTAAACATTAGGGCCCATTTATGCAGAAACTGCATGAGTAACCCTTGATTTAAATTAAAACAAAGGGTTTCGTATGTCTGCAGTGAGTAATCCGGAGTAAGATGAATCTGAATTTGAAGACAAAGGAAAAAGAGCATTAAAAATTCTGTATGACTTACTTAATGTTTAAACTCAGGTCTAAAAGATTTTTTAACAACAACTGTCACTTGTAAGAACTAAGCTGAATATCGTATTATTCCTTGAATTATTAAGTAACCCTTTTACATTTAATTACTTACCTCAATTAATGTATTTCATAGTTGACAAATCGTCCCAAAAAGTATACATCCTGACTAAAACGGTACAAAAAATCCTTTTGAAATGAGTTCATCCAGGAATGCCCTGACTAATACCGATGCCGGCCGGGACAAAGAATCTGAAGTGTGTGGTATTCCGTATTCCGTTGAATCATCTACCGAAGAGTGATCTAATGATACGATGAAACAGGCTTTATTTAATTCCAAGAGTAATTAAGATTGTTTAATAAGGACACAAAATTTAAAAAAATAAATGTATTTTTCTACAGCAAGTCTGTAAAAACTTTTTTATAAATAAAAGGAACAATTTTCCTAATTTTAATCCAATGGCTCACTGTTTGTATTCTGAATATATTGCAAAAGATGGTGAAATAGATACCTATAAGCAGCAATCATGAAACTGTGACAAAATTGTAACTTATTATACCGTTTTTTCAAGCTTTTCCATACTACAAACTTGCCGTCGACCAAGCTACTCGTAGAGGTAAGTACTAAAATGGCTGCGATCGATGGAAATCTAAAAGCCAAACATCTGGCCCTTCACTACGAAGTGCAAAATTCGAACTTCGTGTCTTGCCGTCCCGCTGACGCTTATATTATGTAAAACGAGTGAGAGGGACGGTACGATACGAACTTCGATTTTAGAATTTCTAGTAGCCCCTCAGATTACGTGATTTGGTACGATTTGATGTAAAAGATACTTAGCAAGAGATCGCAAAATGCATATTTAAAAAAATACTTATGCGATTATTACGAATTAGTCACGGTGACTTGGAAATTTTAATGTTTTTATTAATGTACTTATTTATTATTTTCTACCTATTAAAAAGGGAATCATCATTCTACATGCTGACGCATGTCATTATTGCGACTTCATTGCTGTAATGTTTGAAAGAGCAATGTTGCACAAAGTTTTTTAAACATCGTGAAATCTTATTGCGAAGCAACAAAAAGAAATCTCTAGAGCATTTCTATTATATAAATGTGATTATGCCTGCAATGTTAAGGAAAGATTTCAATGAATGTCGATAAACGTGCCCTAAGGACGCAAAAGTAAAGAAGCCATGAGACATTGCTTCATTTTCATGTAACAAAATACGTATTTTGTTCTCGAAACGTCACGTCACAACCCACAGTCATAAGGAAAATCTTAAAGCCGAAAAAACATTTTTAACAGGCTTCCATCTATTGTGACGTTGGAATTTTCCTCGTCCGGTTGATTTTGTTTTATGGAAAAGTTTAATTTGCTACTTGTCGCCTTAGGATTTGCCCTTAAGTGGCATCGTTTGTCCTTTTCAAGGGCTTCGCAGCAACACGTGCTTGCGTGATTAGAACTTAATTGCATACAATAAAGCAATCTCAGAACTAGTATTTTATTCTCAGTTGACAGATGACGAATGGTTTAGTTAGACATAGTATAGTATAGTAGTACGATATTCTTAGTTTCCCTTTATTATACGACAACCCAAATGATTGCTTATATAGTAGAAAATTTACGAGTCTGCAATGGGCTATTTATGTTATAACTAAGATAAATACATTTTGCATGAATTATAGATGTTCGTGCATTTTTGTAGCTAGTATCTACATATATAGCTATTTACAACTCAACGTTTTTCTTTGTACATATGTATCTATAATTAAATTATCACATCGTCTCCTGTCCTGACGTAGTAGTATTTGTTCACAGTTTTCCTGTAGTTTTCCGGATGTACTCGAAATTTCATGTAGGTAGGTAAGGAGGAGAATTTGTTTTAGAGATTTAAAATATACAATTTTCTTATCTCGACCTAAAATCATAATTGACAGTAAGTACGCGTTATCTCTCAGACATGAGTCACAGTCACGTCACGCTTCCGCGTCCTACCGCTGATGTAAATAAATAACAGAAATGGAAATTTAATCGCCTTAAACATACGATTTGACGTCACATCCGACGGCACGGATCTTGAATCTTTCGGAACCTTGAATTAATATTTACGTCTGCTTACTGCATCAGCTTATGTACAGTTCATCACAGATCACAGCCAAGATTAATCTGTTAAGTAGGTAGCCCAGATTTTGTACCGAAACCAAAAAGTATCGTGTTACATGATTAATCATACCTACTTCATCTAGGAAATCCCTATTGCAATCTTGTTAAAATTATCTACTTTGATAAAATACAACAACTTCAGTGACAATACAGAAACAAAGATGCGACGTTGTGTGCAAAACACTACAACAAATTCTTGGTTATTGCACAATCGCTAATTTACATTATCAACAAAACATTATCTGCTAACATACTGTAACTTAGCGCCGTTTGTTTCGCGGAGTGCGCTGCGTCATTGACTTTACCGAACTGTACGGTAGAATCATGACTGAACGACACGTCATTTTTCTATGAAGACCATCGTGATGCATGGACTGACCACCCCAGGGTGTCACAGCGTCAGTGCATTTCAAAGCACTTGCACAATAGACAAAAGATTGCGCAATTTAAACTAATAGTTCTAAATCTTGCCAGTCACAATTTACTTATTTATCTTCTGTTCTTCGTACGGAAACAACGTGCTAGTTTTGCTGCATATAAACTAAAGTTTTATGTCAACAGGTAAGTGGTAAATTACGTGCCCCTAGATTTTAAAACGAACCAGCTAGCACGTACCCACAGATTGTTTGTATACTAGCACGAGCTGAGGAACAGATTTAAGCGACACTGCACATAATAAAGAACCTATCATAGATAGATGTAAATTAAATAGAATATTGTTTATTTCTAACTGGTGACTCGTGCCACGCGAGTCATGGTAAAACGAGTAAAAAGGCTGGCGTAAATCGATCAGGCGAAGGGTATTTCTCGTAGTTTGAATGTAATGTAGATTTTACAGCCCATTGTGGCAAGGCACTTATTTCTAACAGGTTAAATGCCCTTTTACATGGACTTTAATTTAAAATACACAAACACGTAAGTATACAGCCCGTTACTTAGCCCTTATAATGTGATATTCATGTTTTCTTTGTAAATTAATATTGACGTTTTGAACAATATCTGGGGTGCTACTACGAAATTCGAAAATTGCAGAACGTTTCGTGCTGTCCCTCTCACTCTCGTATTAAATAATATAAGCGTCAGCGGGACGGCAAGATACGAAGTTCGAAGGGTGCAAGACAATAAAACCTCTCTTCATAGTATTAGGTATCAACAGTTCCTATCAGTCTCTCATGCTTTAGGTAAAAATTTAAAAACGGGCGCCGAAAGTTCAAAAATTACTGTGATATCATCTTCGAAATAATCTATTTTTGTTTTAATTGCTGTTTGTTACGTAACATGTTCTTAATTAACCATAATTAACATATAAGGACAGTTGGTGTTGGTTTATATCTACGATATCGATATCAATCTGTCCGTGAGTTATTTTGACCAATTCACAACTTACTTACTTTGCTATTTCAGTGTCGCGTGGTGTGGTGTTGTGCCGTGTTAAAAGGGTATAAAATTTATTTTAATATTTATTACCCTCTACGGTTGTTGAACTATTGCGGTGTTTTGAGCTTTGTTTTGTGGTCAATGATGACTGCCTATATAGTCATATTTTGGCAGAGCGGAAAACGTAAGTAGTTAACTCGTCATGATGGGTTTGCTGTGTGTGACATATATTATATTGATTTCATAGCTACTGAGTTGAGTATTATATTTGTAATTAACGCATGATTCACGTGTTCTATATTGACTTGATGGTACTTAAAGCACATCAAACGCCATCAAACCCTTATGTTGTCGTTGTCAGCACTCTACAATTCGCACAAAGCGGTTTCGCTTATCCTTTATTATTAGGACAGCTAAGAATTGGAATTCCCTGCCTGCGTCTACGTTATTACGATCTAACCGTCATCATATTGAGGCCGTATTGTATAAACGAATTCGGAATCATAATCGCTTTCGTCACTTCTTTCTGTTCTGTCAGTCTCAAAAAGACGGTGATTTCGATCGCAATTCGCAAGCGTTAGGCACTTGTCCCACCGCCGACGATGAGCGAGAAGCGAGTAGAGCGAGTAACTAGAAACGAGTGGGCGAGCAGCGAGAAGCGAGTGTAGTTTTGTCGCTCGGCTGTAAGCGAGTGTTCGCGTGCGACGGGCGATTACTCGCTCCTCTCGACTCGCTCGTGCGGGGCGGCCGCCAAGCTGACATCGCTGAGCGAGTATCTATAGCTCAGCGAGTTTTATAGCTCTAGTCGCTGCGACAAAAGATGTAAGAGCGAGTTCTCGCCGACAGTGTGAACAGCCAGCGATAAACTATTAATATATGTGTCTCTTTTACTCACACAGGATCTTATATCTTTTGTTCGTTTCTTGAGCGAGAAAATAGTCGATAGCCAATCGTTTCCTCGCTGGCGGTGAGACAAGTGCCTTAGACTAAAAGCTTGCTGGGGTAAGTGGGCTGGGCAATGGGCATACACCGCGATGGGCGAGCGTCTCCATCAGGAGACATCTTCTTTAACCATAATTTATTTTTATAAGCTTTTATTTAGTTTCACCTGTCCCGTTGTCTGTCTGTCTGTAATAAAATCTTGCAAGTTAAATTCGACCAACTTCCAGTAAGTAGTTGGATTGACTTGAAATTTGGAATGCTTATGTAAATTGCGTGACAATACAATAATCTGGTAGTGACATCCTGGTAGTCCGGCCAGGATCGTCTCCGCAGGACGGAACTCTTTAACGGTTAATGGCATCGACTTGAAATTTGGTATGCAAAAGTAGTTTGGGTGACAAGAACAGTCAACAAAAAGTACAGTCAGCAAAAAAAAACTTGTATTAAAAATGTTTTTTTTAACAAAATCTTATTTATCCAAGGCCACTGAAGAACCTTTCGCAATGTGTCATCGCTGCGTCATTTATTAGCACTTACCCTGGATTGGGCTTCGCTCGGGCTGAAACTTGACGACACGCAATTTCCCAGAGATAAGACCAAGCTAGATCGATTCTCCGCCCCGAAAACTTCCATATACCTAGCTGATTTCATCACAATCGTTAGAGCCCTTGTTAAGAGGCCAAAAATGCAAAAATTGCTCGTTAAAAGATTACGTTTTATATTAACCATTAAGAAGAGAAGAGTCACGGCTCCCTTTGAAATAGTTTGAATATGTTGAATATGTATATTATTTATAGGAGAGACAGGTTAGGACGCTTTGTTTTTTAAAAATACATACGAGTATAACTTTTTGAACTCTATCGCATGATTTTAGCAATAATAATAATGTAATACAAAATGTTTGTTAATGTTGACAGTCAATAATTCACGGAATTAAAAAAAACAGGGATTTTTTTCATATTTCTTACCTCAGATTTTCGTCATAATAACAACTGATTAAGAAAAATGTTTATTTTGTAAAGATACTTCTCGTTTGATTCTATTTAATTTGAAGAAAAAAAAAACCATTTGTATGGAAATTCCTTGAAGTGTTCTTTTTTCTGAATGATGTAAAATAATCAATAATATAAATACGTATCTTCAATAACATTTCTTCTTAAAAAATCATTCCACTCCAAAAAAAAACAACATACTTATCGATGAGGCTCAAAGGGCGTAACGGACTTTTGAGCGTAAATGCACTCTCTATGGCATCTTACTACTTACTGTTTTTTTCCCTATCCATCAGTATAATCCACGTAAGGAAATTCGCTCAAAAGTGTCCTTTACGGCCTGTTGTTTTAGTCCCTAAACACATTTATTTTCAGAATTTATGATATAAAGAACAAAAAATCCATCCTATAATCTTCAAGGCTGTAAGTTTGAAGTATATTCAAAAATACCGGTATTAAAGCGACATATTTTTACACCCTTTATATTGCCACGGAAAAAAATCAAAGCCATACGGCGTAAAAGCTGTAATTTATTCAACTGCCCTTTACGAACGATCGCCAAATAGTTCACCCTAAATTTTGATTTCTTAAGACGCAGCCCTAGTAATCAAAACTACGAGTATGGAATATTCCAATTTTTTTTCCACCAAAACGGTTTAATTTATTAGTATAAAAAAGAAGTTAAACTTTCCTATAAGTACGACACATTGAAAACAAAATTTGATGATGTTACCTTTACACCTTTTTGAACCAAAATAAGCCAAGTTTATTTACTAGGTCTTAAAACTCTTAAAGTACATCTGATTCAATCTTTGCTTTCACCAGCGCACCAGGGCGTAAAGCACACGTACCTATCTCTTTAACCGTAAAGTTTGCACCAAATTGGAGTATACGTTTTAAGAAAAACTACAAGAAATATAAGCTATTCGTCAATAGAAGATTTTTATGGAACATTGGAAACAAAACAACAGAACTACAATTTTTTATTTTTTCCAGTTTTTATAGCTTCTGAAATGTTGTGTTTTGTGCTTTAGGTACGTTTACGCCCTTTGAGCCCAAGGTATCGATATTTTTAATAATATAATAAATAAGTATTATGTACCCACCTACTCCACACACAACTACATAATATGTAAATATATATAAATATTATTTGCAATTTAATTGTAGATTGTACAACAAGAGCATAAAACGAGCCATTTTACCCAAGACGGTCATAATAGCCAGGGTGGATAGACACGTGGAGGGGAAAATGGGTTTAATGCTCGAGTTTTACACTGCTTTTCACTTCGATGGCGAGAAAATGAAATAGCAACACTGGAAGCGATTGTTCACTTACTATATATAATACACCTTTTACTGTTAACGCATTACTATTATAATTATATTTTTTAGTCTTATTGATCTATTTTGATTGATTTTTAGTTTTATATAAATTAAATATTATTAAAAAATATATGTAGAAACTTCTTTGTTTGTGGCTGTTTACACCTGATTGCCTTGGTCTTAGACGAAGATTTTACTTTATGCACTAGAGCATAAAAAAAGTCATTTTATGTCGCCTAGATCCAGCATAAGCACGAACTTTACGAGCATGAGAAGTGACAATTCATTTTCCTTTCAACGATTGAGCTTATTGCAGTAGTCAACGTACTTACCTAACCGTCTCAAATTAACTAGATTAAAAAAAATTAGTTTGTTAGCATACTTAATTATATTTGCCAACCGTACCGTTGAGTAGTGTGTGACGTCATTTTAACAAAGATTAAAAGTGGGCAGTGACCTTACCTTTATTCTACCTTTTCTGCCCACCACAGGATTCAGTGTACTTATTTTTTTGTTAGGTTGTAAGTTGTAAGCTACTTAATATGGGTAAAGACGTGACGTAAAACAAAATATACTTATTTAAGGTACATATACATACCTACCTACTTATTATGGAGCCACGGAGCCACTAATTTTACCTATTAAGTACTACAAGTAGGTGGGAGTGGGATATCATTTTAAATTTACTCGTTCGTAAGCTTCTATATATTCCAAAATCAAGTCATATACTTAATGCTCAAAAATAACTCCCTTACGCACGCAGGCAAGGCGCTAGAAGGGCGGAAAATTCACTCGACTTTTTGCATTACATTTTCCATGCCATAACTTTTGCAAACAGACGTCTCCGACTTACCCAACAATAAACGCAACTCGTAAATCTACCTTAATAAACTTACATAATATAATTTTCTTATTTATTTAATTTACCAATTGGATGTTGTGAAAAAATAATATTGAAACCAGGTATAATGTGAGTAGGTGATAATGTGCACATTTTGGCATCTACATTGCACTGCCAAACGTAAATGAATGGCTGTAGTCTTTCCCTTTCTTGGGAGAGCGTGAGAACCTTAGGTAAAAAGAGATGGCCTGCTATCGGTTGTTTCTGCCGCAAACCGCATGGCGTATGCTCGCGTACTACGCAAGTTGACGGTGTGTCGACATTGGACGTTGGATCGGTTGCCGGCTCTCCGAAATCCGAACGAGCCGAGCGGCGCGTCAAACCACGTATCGCCATCAGTCTCGCAATGGCGTTAGTCAGAGTCGGTCGTGTGTTCGTTTGAGTTCATAACATCCCGAGCGGACACCGGCCCAAAATATTGGCCTGTCTATTCCTGCTCGAATTACTCGGAAGTACTTCCTGTAATTTCGGACTAAATAAAGTGAATAAACCACCATCACGGACAGTCAAATTTTGGTACGATATCCACTCAGGGCAAATCATTTCAAGGTTCGTACCTTTATTTTAGCGTAATTTCTTGCTAAATAACTATGTTACTAAATCGCCGATTGTCTCGTAGTTTCGTTTCAATTTGGAAACGTGGGCTATGCAACTAGTTAGTAATTGGTTGTTTTTGTTGCAGATCATGTCCATATCATCGTAGTTCCTCATCGTAATTAATTAAGTGTGTGTTTTGTGGATATAAGTGTTTGTGACAGTGTTTGTGTTGTGATGGAACCGGGATCGCCTTCGTTGTTGTGGGGGCTGCGCCTGAGCAAGCCGGGGCCGGCTGTGGAGCACAGCAAAGCTGAGGAGCGGGCGCAGTCGCCGACGCTGTCGGAGCGGCTGTCGGCGTCCCCCGCGGCCTCGCCGGCGCCCCCTAGCCCGCAGCCCCCGCAGCACCAGTTCCAAGCGGCGCTGGTCGCTGAGAAATACCTCCTCTTAGAACAGGTCGAGGGTTCCTCTCTTTGCCGGTGTGTGGACGTGCGCACTCAAGAGGAATATGTATGCAAGGTGAGCCCTAAATTATTACACACAAGTGTTCATCTAAATGATCTAATGTTTCACACGACAGCCTAATATATCGATTAGCTATCACCGCACACGTAGGTAGTTAAACAATCCTTTTGGAGTGCATAAATGTAGGTATTAGTGATATCGGTGGATAATGTTATTCGACACTGAATCTTGATACATATGTTTAATGCATGTAGGATTATATATAAAGCCAAAACAAAAAAGTTGACAAACAATTTATGCGTCACTACAAATAAGGTTTGAAATCCATTTTCAATAAGTAGTCTAGTTGGAAAACTAAAGAACAGTTTTCAACTTTCTTTGACTGTCACCTGTCACTGTCAGTGTCATCTAACTTTTTAATTTCTTCATTGTCAAAAGCTACTTCTACAGTGCCACCATAGAGCTAGCAAGGATATATTATGAGAATGTAACGTGTTTCGTTTCGACACTGGCTGGTTACAACAGCCAGTTGCGTAGCTTTGTTTGATTGATATTAGTGCGTAATCTTTTCAATCGACCTCTGGCCCATTTTATTTGGCTAAATGGTGAACCTTTGTTCTATAAAAATGTTAAATACCTAAAGTTTAGCTTTGCCTTGGTTGTTGAACGCATATACACGGGCTGTAAATTCAATACGTAAACAATGACATAGACTTAGTTTAAGTTGATAGGTACCTACTTATCGAGAAAGTGTTTGACAATATATAATAGGTAGTCTTAAGTGACTAGTGTAATAATGGTACCTACCCACTACCACAAAACAAAGATAGTTAACTATCTGTGTTTTGTGCCACTACCTACATGAGAGTAGAGGCCAATATAGTAACAAAAATAATGACCTCATTTCTTATGACTTGACTTATCAGATCTGACTTTTCATTTTGTGCCTACCTATTTAAGTGCGTAAATATGTACCTACTACCTAGTAACTAATGACATTGTCATTGAACTTAGGGTGAAACTGCTTTACCTAGTCAATTACCTATGCACGTAACTACCTAAAACAAATGGAATGAAAACTTTACACAAATAAACAACACTTATTTTGTTTTTCGGAAATATTTTTAAATTAAGTAGACCTACCTACCTAGTTACATTTTAATAAACATTCATAATTGAGTCTTCAAGCTCAGTTTTATTTATTTAACTTGACGATAAGTACCTATCTACTTAACACTAGGTAATACCTAGTTACGTATGTAGTGTTGTTTGCTAAATGAACATCAGTCAAAACCACAAGGGTCTAGTCTAAACTTCACTCGATCCTTTGATGCTAAATCCCTTAAAAAGGGTTGCTATCCCGTGGGATAGAAACCCCATGGAGATAAGCCCATATCCTAATAATGTGCCCACATGCCGCGGCCCTTTCAGCAATTACTCAATTGAATGCTTGCAAATCCACGCTTAACTTTCTCTGGTTTCCCTTATTTCACACGGTCAAGACAAGGTTAATGATTAATTTTACGAAACAAAATAATACTGGTTGTTATTTTTATAAAAACATTAAATGAAACATACTGTTACAAAAAAAAAACATAGGTATGTCAATTATCGAACGGAGCTGGCCGGTTACAGCAGACAACAAAAAAAAATCGTCCTTCGATTTCAAATCGAAGTTCCTCTTGACGAATTCGAAAGTCGAAAGTCCTTTGCCAGCACATTAGAAGCTTCAATTAGCTGTACTTTATTAGGTTATCATTAAGCATAAGAAGCTTGCATTAAAAACAACGGTTAATTAAAAAAAAAACTTATGATTGATCACTAAAATGCATTGTCAATGGCTAAGTTATATAAAACGATGTCGTAGCTTTATATGTCAGGGCCTCACTGCTCGATCGCACTTGTAGGCCGCTGCTACACCAAACAATGTCATGTGTCTTTTTCGCAACCGATCATGTTAACAATAACCTCTGAAAGATTAATGAAACAAAAAAAGGAATAAAACTTTTTTTAATTTTGATGTTAAATGTCTTATCATTATTATCAAAATACATTTTAAGTATGTCATATACATAATTTTCATTTGTTATATTAGTCTTAAATGATATCAGTTGACGAATTAAGTCATTTCTCTCCTCTCCACCCATAAAGCCTCACATGAATCATAAGCACATTTGAAACCGAGTTGACTGGCGCTGATAGATAACTATCAACCAAGGCCTCCATAGTCATTTTAGGCAATGCAGGATAACATAGTTCTAGACAAAGGCCCATACGGTATTGTCAAGGCGCAAAATAGCCACTTCCTTCGTGAGAACCTGACAAGGTTGCGTGAGGCAACGACGACGTTGCTAAACGTATTTACAACACTGCCTCTTGCCGACACGACTGACACATTTGTGTACATGCCTCATATGACGCGCCGGCTCAAACTTGCCAGCTACAATTCTAATTTCAAAATACTGACACAAAATTGCCTAGGTATCAATTGTTTCAACGTCTAGTAACCAGTAGTATCTAAACACGTGGTACCGACGCGCCTAAAATAAGCGAGACCTTCTCATTGACATTGTGAAATAGTCTGTTGATAACGCTTCGAATGTCAGTGCGAGGCTAGCGGGCCCCTCCTAGGCCTCCCCTCCCACTAAACAAAAGCGTTCGTCGCAGTGATAGTACGGCACGGCACGCAGACATAACGGAGCCAGAGGTTTGAAAAATAAGTACTTTGTATTGTAGGCCATCGTAACGTATTTTCGCTATACAGCTGAAGACAATCGAGTCTAGGTATCAAACCAATCAGATCAAATACCAAACAATGGTACCGTTTACAGCCGAACGGATGCACGCAAACTGGGTTAAATAGGAATTGTTAAACATTATCTGGTATGCTAGTACTGTTGCTAAGGCCAAATGCAGATGCCGTCTGTTTTGCAAGCGATTATCCAAATACAGATAGCAGTAACTAGGTTAGCTCCCGTAAAGCGCATTCGATGCCAAATATTATCAAGTGTTCTGTCAACATTGCGAATTTTATCAATATCTCGACTTAACAAACACCTCGGCAAATGGGTCATGTAGTATTTTTGTACCGCCCAATTTTAATGTAGAGCGCGTAAGCGTCGACTCGTCTGGCGATAGTAACGAAAATAATATTTCACTAAACTGTTTACCTATAAATAATTGCGTCAAAAAAAGAAATTGTTCGACGCACGCGACGTGATTCATCATTCGTGAGTCGAGAAATCAGATTTGGAATTCGCGTCCGCGGTGTCGTTGACATTTTCGTGCTGGTTCGAAAATAAATTGTGACTGCAGTCGTTAGTCGGGAACTGTGCGCTGCCACGCCATCCGCCGCTACGCAAGCCATAAGCGACTCCGAAATAACGCTGCACACTAATAATAAAAATTCCCAAGCAATCCTTTCCAAACATAGCACAACATACCCTGTATTTTGAAATTTTGAAGCGAGAATTACCGTTTACTTTGATTTCTAAACTAGATACTAGTCACCCAGGAATTCCGTTTGAAGCCAACGGGGTCCGATATTTGCGAAGGGTCAGCTCTATTCAAATGTTTCAACCTCGTTATTCACGTTAGACTTAGCCCTTTTAAATCATGGTCTCTTTGAAACGGGGCCCTTTTGAATCTCTATTTATTACACGTTCCAAAGATCCGCACGCACATCCCTTGATATATTGTAATAGCTAGTTCCTTTACAAAACGCTTAGATGGATGTTTTTAAAGTATATATTGAAGTAGAGTTAATCAGTCGGTACTGGGTTTTATTAGCGCGACCCATCACGCAATCGAAACAATTTGGGTCAAAGAAAATTACATTGGCCTCAAAGCCTTTTCAAAAATGGAAGAGAAACGTTATACTCGTATTTCTAGTCAACGCCGCTTACGTTTGTAGTTTGATATCGGTGGACTATTTTATTTATTCCTTGTGTTTTCCTAGGTGGTGTCCCGAGACTGCAGCAGTTTACTACAAGCGCACTACCGTCTCGACGGACACCCGCACGTCAACCCCATCCACGAAGTTCTAGTCGGCGACAAGAGAGTGTACCTAATATTCCCTCGGTCGCATTCTGATCTCCATTCGTATGTGAGGGCGAGGAAACGGCTGCGAGAGCACGAAGCTCGCAGGCTGTTCAGACAAATGGCAGAGACGGTCGCTGCTTGCCATGACCAGGGCATCGTCTTAAGGGACCTCAAGTTGAGGAAATTTGTCTTCGCGGATCCTCAAAGGTGAGTTTTTGTGCCTTTTAAAACTGCAATGCTATTTATTTTATGTGTTTGAAGCACTTACATATTTCTAAACTGGCAATAACTCGTGTTGAAGTTGGCAGTCATGTATGTAATGTGAAATGTTTTCGCAAGTTTAAGAAATCTCAACGAGTATAAGTTCGCAATACTTTGTAATACGACGTTAGTATCCCTCGATGGAACAGCGCAACAGAAACAAAGTCGGCCGGCCGCGGTTCCGATTTCTGCTGCGCTAAATTCTGCCGACGAAACCACTGACGCAAGTTGCACTGATATCTCGAGCGCGCAATCGCCTCGCCGGGCTCAGATCGATCAATCGATTACATCCTCAGTTTTTATTACTCCGCCCACAAGAAAGATCTATCGTGAGAACACTGGCCGGACTCACAAAAAGGTCGGAAGGGAAACGGAAACGCTGTTGTATTTTAAGTAGCGCGTCATTTCCTTTCTTGATCGATAGCGCCTCGTACGACAGCGATAAACGGTTATCAGGTCATTCATTAGCGGCAGTGTGCATGCGCCTCATGTTGCCTTAATTATGATAGCAGTCGTGCTCGATAACCTAAGTAAGTACTGTCGCCACTAGGGTATCGCCGCTGGCGCCAGGCTCACAACCGGTTCGGAGACACCTCCTTTCTACGATGCAAAACTTCAATTGAATATGTCAATCAATAATCAATTTTATCTATAATCTCATGACACATTGCCCAAACAATACCTGAAACGTATATTTATTTGACAAAAAACGCACGTTACAATAAGACAATCACGCATAGGGGGTTACTCAACGGCTATTTTAATTACGACGTCGAACGGTAGCCCGCGGTTTTTCGAACTTTTGAAATGTTATCTGGCCTCCATTGTTGCGAATATCTCCGGCAATGCTAGCGGCTCAAGGCGAACAGTGTCATTGCTGCGTACAATACCGCGCGCGCCGCAACGGGGTCAAGGGTCCGCCGCCGCGCTGCGCCCGCGACGCCGCGCAAGCGTGTGCGCCGTGCACTGCGCGCCGCGGCTACCTGCGACCCTTAATACGATCAGGTGATCTCGGTTAACCCCTCGATGGTACACCAGAAGATTATTATGCACCCCTTAGCACGAAATAAATTAACAAACGCATTCCTCAAAATAAAATTCCACTATTCACCTGCCCGCATCCCAATGTTGCCCATTGTTGATTTAATGAGATGAGATTACTTTGATTTTTTTGAGATTAATGTCCGTAAAAAACCAACCTTTTTTTACTATGCATGCTCCAGCTACTCTCTGAAGAGTTTGTAGGATCCTTCTCGTTAAATGCGGTTGACGCAAATAAATCTAAGCCGCCCCCAGTCATCCTCCCACGTACGGGGCAACAGCCAGCTTTTTGTGTTCGTATTGAGTTATCCTTGCCGTCCCCGCTGAGACAATTTTCGTTACGCCTTCGCAACTCGGGAGCTGACCGTAATGGTTCCTTTGACCTTTGTGGAATCGTGTGCCGTCCGCCGTCCCTGCTGACATTCGTGCGCGGAGCCAAGAAAGTAGCCAACATGCCTTTGACGCGACCGCTAACTCCGTTAAGCCGCAGACTGCTCGTCTTGTAAAATAGGCTTAGCTCCATAGGCACGGCTGACACAGCCTCCCCGCCAAAATGGCAGATAAAACGACTCCCATCTACATATTTACGCAACAGTAATAATTCAGTACGCTTTGAGTGGACAGACAGAGAGAAAAGGTAAAATTTAATACTCTTTTGAGCGGCGCGTCATCAAAGCTAGCGTTGTCAAAAGCGGTTCGCGATGCGGAACGGGAAGCACCGCGCGCGACCGTGCCTCAAATGTAAAAACTTTTGCTCCACCCTTTATATAATAGCAGAGGCGAGTGCGCCTTGAGAAGCCTTTGCCAAAGTTGTTGCTCAAAGCTGAAATGTTTTACATACATTTGGTTATTAGACACGACCGTTAACTTTGAACCATATAAAACAGCTTGAGATGAAACTATTTTAATGTGCTTGGATAATGTAATACGAATACTAAAAAAAGAAGAAACATCTGCGTGAACAAACAACAGTTAAAAATTGGCTAAACGGGACGCAACCTTGTCAAGCGAAGTCTGTTTGTCTGTCTATTAAAATTATTTAGACAGGATATTGCATATGCGCTTCCAGTTTTGGCATGTGTGCTTTCGGAACGGAAACGTTTTTGTTTCTAACGGACCTTCGACTCTAGGTCAGGTAAGCAACCGGCCGCGCTGGCCAATTACTGACACGGGAATCATCTCCCGCAGGGCCAGATGCCCTAATCGCTGTTCCCAGAGGAGCTTTTTTGTCAAAACGCGTCCGATTATTCAGCTGGTCAGCGTGACCGTAACTTATTATCATAAAAAGGCAGCTGCCCTTGTTTAGCCCTAAAATATCTAATGATTATGCACATGTCGCGATGAGCACTTGAACTCTACAGCTGTTCTTCGCAATCGTGAGAATTGTTGTATGGGTGACTGGAAGGTGCAACATGAGCAAGTGCCCGCCCCGCGACCTCTGTTCTCACGTCTTGTACGATGTAAAGGCACCCCTGATTATAAATTCGAGCCATCCGGGGACGCGGGACGCCGCGATCAACATCCCGCCGTCCCATCTCAAAGGTAAATAAGAACATTAATATTGATTCCGAACTCTCTTTGACGCTTTGAAGTGGATTTTCTTAACACTCGTCCGTAGTTTTTCTTGTCCTTTGAGATGAAAACGGTCTTTTTTTTCATCGAGAACCCCGAGAGTGCTTCGAACACGGTTCTTTGACATGAAAATGAAGAAGTATTAAACTAATGTTCTTTGGAATTTCAATTGAAGAAAGTTTTAGTGCTGAAGTGAATTTCGCAACTCTATCTAATAAGATTTGCATTGGGATTGTGCCGTATTGCGGTAAAACGTTCCAAATAAATCTCTAGGCTTAAAGAGGGTCCCGCATTGTGAATCGGCCGTAGGCATGTGGTGGCCTTTGCCAGAAATCTGGGTTAAGTTTCCGTTAGTGTTGGCGTGTCAAAGAAAGCCGTCGGTGTAAACTTAATCACTGTCGCAAATCGGAACTTGCTTTCTCTTAGTGCTACTTGTACATGTTGCTTTTGTGTTGGAGTATGCAATGAGAGCTTCATATGAAACTAGAAATTATCAAGAGAAATCTCATGTGTATCCGGGCGCGAGCCTTGGGGAGCAAATCGAGGTCGCTACGGCCGATAACGCAGGTAGAAGTATACTCTGCGCCCTGTGGATTATCTCGCGTCCTCCTTATTAAACATGAGATTGCTCTAATCTTACACCCAGGAAGGTTGCTTTGTTGAACCAAACAAGCAATTAACTACGATGGTTATTCCAAGCGGTGACGCGATGGCGGCGGATTTGACGTCGGAAAGCCGGATGTTTGACTGTAAACTACTTTTGTCGAATCTGAATAATGCATCCATAATTTTAGCATGACCGACAGGAAACGGCGAGGCGGAAATACATTCATGCAACGCGTCTTTGTCCACTCTAGTGATCTTTAAAAACAATTCATTTTCTACGCTATTTTTACAACGGAATTAGGCATGTTTCGCTCCAGACAAATCGGAGCCCATATCTCGTAGATACACATAATACGAATCCTTTGTAAACAGGACCAGGTATAAAATTGTCCCCTGTGTATTGTCGGGTCCCATCCCGCCCACTCCATGCCAAAATAATAATAGCCCGGTGCATCCAGGTAACAAAACAAAACCCTCGTTTTTTGCGTAACGCGGTGTTCAGAAGCCGGATTGTGTGATCGAATGCACTGCAAACAATGACTGCGTTCGATTACGCAACACGATATGAGAGCTCGCAGCAGCAGTCGAGGCTGTTTGAGCCGGGCGATGATCCAGCTACCTGGCAACTCTGAAGATGCCTATATTTAATAACAGGTTAGGTGCTGAAATTCGAGAGGAGTCTCGTTACGACGCGCAACGTGTGTGTATTCGCACGTCTGCGTTTTAACGGGATGGTATATTTACGGTCCCGCTGGCAGTCGCCGGCGGATGTGCCAAATCGGTTCGCGATATGCGACGCGCCACCCGGCAGACGCCGCCGCGCGCATGCCAGCCCGGCCACCGACTGACACGACATTTCCTTCTAATTTAGTAACGATTTATATTCAAGCCGGGCCTTCTTGAGCTTTGTAAACACGCGAGATTATATCGTGCGGAGATCGCCGCCCGGGGCGGTCGCACGCACGGCACCAGTCGATCAGACCAGAGCGCCTACGTCTATTTTGAAAACGTTTTGAAACCCAGTTGCCAAAGCCGTGGTGCAAGACGGCCACATTACAACGACGTATTTGCATAATACTGGGCGCTTGGTAATCCTGTACGTCTTAGTTTCGACTCGACAATTGTTCAACTTGGGCCATCGTGAGAGTTATTGGCGTTGCATAACGGTCCTTAGGTTACAATTTGTTTGTAACTGCGTAATTGCTAATTGGTCCGAGGGGGACATGTTTGGCACGGCTGCGGGCGGGCGTGGTTGTCGGGATGACCGATCGTTTTGCGGGCATGAGTTCATAAGGGGAGCGTGATTCAAGCGTGCCGGCATCCAGCGCGGTTTGGGGCGTTTTGACGACCTCGCGCGGTGCGCGGCGTGGTGAGGCCGCCGAAGTGTGCCAATGTCGCCGCGAGCCGGCGCCGACGCCGCCTCCTCGATCGTGCGGAACCGAAGCTACAAACACTCGAAAACCAGACAAAACGGTAATCGACCGCTATAATAAATCTAGATTCGTCATTCACCTTGAACATAAGATCCAGTATCCATTGAAGGTTATTTTGGCTTTACGTTACGGCCGAAGACTGTATGACGCGGAATGCTCGCAATAACACCTACACCTCTCCCTCAAACTGAAAATAAATGAATCGTTCAACAACGCAAACATTCGTCACGACTATAAATAAAGCGTGTTCACACCTTTTTTGGTGGTTCGAAATCACCGGACGCGGCTACCGGACGCCCGGCGAGAGCACAGGCGAATGTCACTCGTGCAGGAAGCACAATGTGTCGACTTTCGGCGAAATAAATTGCCGGACACCGATGTCATCCATACAAAAGCAAATCCGTTTGTGAACGGAATCCAAAGCGATAATGGGCTTATGTTTACGTACACCTTACATCAAACAACGCATTTATTGTCCCATCGGAAGGGCGGGGGTGTTCCGGTACAACCGTGCACTTCCTGACATGCTTTTGTTACGATATGTAACATGTTTTTTCGACTTTCCTGCCTTTTCAAAGTCATTACTACACATAATGTGTTGCAGTAGATTATTTATAGTATCGGGAGCATAGCTGAGAAAATGCACGACTAGCTATTAAATCGATCTGGTTGCGTAAAACAAAGGTCTGCGAAGCCTTGTGCAAGCGGCGCGCCTGCGCCCGCGCAGTGCCGACATATCTGCAGATTTGCGTAACGCGCACTTATCCGTTGACATGCCACCCGCATGTTGCACACCAAGCCCACTGAAGTTGCATTCGACCGGCCCTCAAAGCGCTAAATTATCGGATTGTGTGGCGATTTCAAGAGTACATATCTCTCAACAGGCTTAACGACTTACATTTAAGGCGTTCAAGGAATACCTCCTATTCAATTGTACCATTCGTATTCGCCGCTTCGCCTCGGCCACACGACATCTCACGGAGAACAAGGGGTGTCATGTCATGATATCACCGTATGAGTCACCGGTCGTGACCGAAGACGCTGTAAATGTAAGACGGCGCGGTTGAACCGGGGTAACCTTCGCGGTGAGGTCGAGCATAAGGCACGCTCATTAAAGCATTGCAAAAAAGGTTTTACGGCCCGGCGCGCGCCACCCTTTCTCCCCGAGATGGGTGCATTCACTTCGCCCCGGCAAAAAGTATGCACGTGCCAACAATTAACCCGGGACAAGGTTTAAAGACGGGCCATAATTGCGCCCTCTCGACCACAGCGTTCCGCGCGGCCGCTCAAGGAGAACACTAACACGAGGAATCACTGACCGTCGACACACGCCACCCGTTCCCACTTTACGCCGTTCCATATCGTTCCATGCTTGTTATCAGGAATTTTCGACGCCATGGCAACAAAAGCTCGCCTGCCGACTGAAACATAAGCAAGCCTTGGATGTTTTTATTTTGCTTTGCACTTACTTTTATTGCCGCGCTTTAAAACCTGCCTTCGTCGGTTACGACGTTTCGGAGTCTGCTGTCCTCAGACGCGGAGCCATTGCATCCGCGAGCGAAGGTCGCTGACCGCCCAAAACCACCCAGCGTAAACAATCCTAACATGAGAACAAAATAAACAGCCGTGATGTAACCAAATAAAAATAAGCTTAATGAAACAGTAGCCGAAAACCAATAATCGTCACCTGTGACTAGATGTGGAGTCATTTTCGTGTGAATGTGACTCAAGGAATGATACGGACGCATAGAAAATGTGATTCAATTGGACTTCTGGACGTGTCGAACCTTAGCAATCAATGTGACTTCTGATGAGTCAACAGTTAGTTAGTTATTCGTAGCGTTTCAAAGAGGCTGTTGTGGACTACATGTCTACCTACTGAGTAAACTATGTATTACATACAATTCGAGTACGTGACTTGTTTCGCGTATACAATCGCACTCACAGGGTAATAGGTATCAATAATTAAGAACTGTTGTTTGGAGACAAAATATTATCATATCAGGTAGTTATGGGCGTCCGAAATCGATGACTCTTTTTCGGTAGAGAATGTAATCACATTACACGTGTTCAAAAAGAATAGCTTGTATTTTGCGGTATTCGTCATAAAAATAATACTTTCAAAGAAAGAACTAACAATGCAATGAATCAGTATGTGACAATTCGTCAGTGCATTATGACGTCATAGCACGGGAAGTGAAATCGAAGGGCAATGTCGGAGGGTGCAGGGATGAATCATAGGAAGTCGGGTCACTACCCCCGCATAGACCCTCCAACGCTATTTATGGCAGTCTAAAATTATCCAGAGTAAAGTTAAATGTTACTGCCTACACAATCCCAATGTAAACCTCGTTCGATGTTATGTATCTTCCAATTAGACCGGGAACATTGTACAAACATGCTACATATCTAATTGGCTTTTTAAAATATTAATATCTTATCTGTCTAAGATTAAAAGCCTATTCGAAATGGCGCGTCATAAAACCTTATCTGGAAAGGTGTGATATTTCATATTTTTGTGCCACATCATTATGCTTTTAATGAAAACGCAGCATAAAATCTCAGGTAGCCGGACTATTTCACGCAGTGAGCAAACAAAAACAAAGAAGCTCGCAGCAAAACGAATAAAGCCAAGACGATGTGGAATTAAGAATACGAGTATAAATAAAATAAATTATACACGAGAACGACGAAGGAACTGAGGCTTCTGTATGGATGGTACCGCATAGACGCGCACTTAAGTTTGAGTTAAAAGTTTTACGATGCAGGGGACTGACCGGCTACCGCGCGCACGTAGTCAGCTTCGCTACCACTTTTCCGCTTCCGTTTCAAGTTTTGTGCAATAGTAAATACAAAATATAATAGTTTATCTAACTACTTCAAATTCGGCTATCTCGAGATTAGTCCTGTGTATAGTCATAACGTTGCTACGTTGTATAAGCGACGTGCAATTGATGTGGGCGATTTGCGTATTACATTCCGAATGTATGATCCATATCACAAATATAACATCACCGCGTTCGTCCGAACGGGGGCAAGGCGTAAATACGTGTTTGTTCCTGTAAATAGTTTTATATCTTTACTCCCACTCCCGCAGTTCGTCGCGAAATATCTGCGGAGGTGTACCAATTTAACGAAACGCGGAATCGAGCGACCTTATAAAAAATACTCACGTATTTATATTTAGTTTGTATGCTTTTGTAGCTAATGTTATATAGTCAAAAAGACCCAAGTATTCCGTTTGGCCAATGAATAGGTTGGCGTCTCTGCATGATTTACGGCTGCCCGTCGCTGTGCGCGTGCGTCTAAAAGGCCTTACGTGTGGTTTAAATTATAATTACATACGTCTTTTTGCTTGCGCCAGCTCGGCGCAGGCGCATCGAGCGTTTACCTCTCCCCGGCTGCAAAATAAAACCGGTCCGGCAGTGGCCAGAATTACGATTAGTCCTCAATCACTTAAATTTCTGCCGGCCTAATAATATGGCACAAATACACCGAGTTTTTCTAGATTTCCGTAAATTTCGAAAAACAATTCAGGGTCTTTGTTAAAAAAATACTTAGTAAATAAATTTTTGGGCAAATCGAATTTTTTTAATACGTACCTAAATAAGTTCATAATCGTTGTTAAAGGTCAAATTGTAAAATTCGCCTACTTGACGACATATATTGACGTGACGTAATATATGTAAGTACATAAAAAAACACTTATTTATATTTCATTACAATAGAAGCATTTTAAACCTTACACTGTTTTACTACGCCTAATTATCAGTAAGAATTACAGGCCACATTGTCTTATAAAAATTAACATCATTAGACCTGTTAAATGTTCCCTTAAAGTTAACGGAAATCAAAAATAACACGTTGTATATATATAGTCTTTTTGTACTCAGCTGACCTGCGTTATAATTCTAATGCGTGCGTGCGTGTATAAACAATGGTTATTATGCTTATTAGTAAGCGCGTCGCGGCAGTGCCACGGCTGCTTCCTGTTTGCCACATTTGCACTTGTCTTTGCCATTTTCACCTTTGCCTTGACTCACAATAGTCACAATATGGTAAATCGTGATCGTGAACAACAATTAACAAGACTTGTTGATAGCGCAATGCTTTCAAAACACATTGTATATTATAATGCATAAAACATTCTCATTTTCCTGTTCAAATCAATCGAGACCAATAAATACTACGCATTATTTATTATACCTAGTGGGTTTCATACTCTGGTTCTCCCGGTAGATAGGTATTTTCCCTCTACTATCGCTTCTCGGAATCATGTACGGCGAACATGTCTGTCTGGAATTTGCTCGGATAAACAAACTAATGCGCTACGTAATTAGTCAGATACCATGATGTCATTGTTTCTCACTTCATAAACAAATGTCAAGACGTTCTTCATTTCTAGTGGGAGTATGAAGCGAGTTGATTGTGAGAATAATCCGTCTCTCTCGAACTGCTATAGCTCGAACAGGACGGAAGAAATAATCCACACGGCAAATGCGAGCACTTTAGAGGCTACTGTCCTCTTGATGCGAGCCCAGCGTAGGCGCATCCTAATCTCGCTCCGAAACTACGCTGACGTAACTCAGTTCACGGTCGCCGAGAGGAAATGACGCAAGCGTTGCACACAGCGTTACAACACGCCGTGGTCGCCAAAACAATTCACGTGACCGCCAAACATTCGGCCATTCTTAAACATTATCGTCAAGTTAAACTTGTGCGGCTTGATTTTCCTTTACGGCTGCGCTACCACGAGTTCGCTGTTCGCGGGCGGGATTCGCGAGCCGGTCGTGTCGTGAGTTCGCCGAGGTCCGCCGTCAACGACATTGGCGTGTATTTTTAAGCACAATTTAAGACCGTGAGCGGCAATCGGGAACGCTCTGCGACATTGAAATACGCTGCGTTGCGAAACGGTACTCTTTTCGTGGTTCTGGCCTCGCGTTTGAGATTGAAGAATACGTATAATAAATATGAGAACGTATCCGACCTCCGTTCGCGGTCACACGTTGCGTAACCAAGCGACAAACAATACCGCGCATTGACGTAACGTCAAATTTGTGCTTGATTGACGTTTGACAAATGGTTATTGGTCATGATGAAATTATTTCTCCGATTGTTAAGCATAAACACCAATGTCAACACGAAAAGTCGCTCGCTCATTTAATTCCTTCGCGCTATTGAGCGTCGAAACGCGAGACAAAACATGCATGAATGCTAAAGTGTAGTTTACAGAGGGGTCGTGAGTTGACATTGCTGTTTGATGATCTCGACATGAAATCATCGATATAAACGTGACAATACACTAGCGTCATTAGCAAACTTGTTGAACATTCCGCTCTTGTTTTTCTATAGCGCACAATCGAACGTATTTGTACAGATTCGTCGTTTTGCGCAGTTGTTCGCGTGGATTCGCGACGCTGATGTAATCAGTCTGCGTATTGAGTCCGCCCGCACAGAAACCTAAAACAATGTACCAGCAAATTGTTTTGTCGAAAGCAATTGCTTTCAGATTTTCGAAACGTGAGCGCCCACTTCGTAGTCGTAATTCAGTTCAGTAGCATTTGACGCAGGTTTTCATTAAGCTAAACCGCCTACGCGGCGTAGCACGTGACCTGTAGCGGTCGCTACGCCGTAGCGCTGACGTCACAAGCCCCGTGACGCGCAGGGATATCGATCTTTATGACTACCCAAAACTATGTAGTATTTTTTCAATAAATTGTACGTTGAGGTAGAACGCGGAAGCCGGTTGATGATAGGCCACGAGCAAGGACGGGCCCCGGACGCTTGCGACACCCGAGGCAACGTCAGCCGGCATACATAACTCGTGAGCGAGCAAACACCTAGGAAACTAATAGGCATTAGGTATTCTTAGTTAATGAACATGCGCAAACTTCTAGTACTAGAATCGATAGAGCTTGTCAAAACTTAAGCATCTTTGAAAACCACGCTTGTTATTTTAGACAAAATAACAAAATCAATGATGCTTGTAGCGAACAACAACTCGGCTGCCAATTTTTTTTATAATTACCTGAACCAAGAAGAATGAAAAAGGAAAGAAGAGACTTCATTTGTAGACGTTTTGTCCCCTTTGTAGAACGAGCATTAAAAACACCAATCGATATACATACATAATTTCCTTAACCAGTATCATGAAATTTATATTACTGTTCATAATGCACCGCCTTTTTCGTTCTCTGATAAATTATCCAAGGGACCACCGAGGTCTATCTCCCTCGGACCCGCAATATTGGAGTGCAACGCCTCAACTGTCACCTTCACAGCGAACGATCAGAGGTGACATTGCCCACACACTGATGAAATTAACACTCACACTTGCAAATCGATACGCGATTGACGTAATGTTTATTATTACCTCGAACAACGTGTAAAAGTACCAAAGCTGACGTGCGGAAAATCATCTTATCTATAAAATGATTAAGTTAATTTTCCAATGACGTGGCTGGATGACTTGAGATTGAGACGCGTCATCCTTGGAATGTTTCTGAACGCTTCCGTGATTTGTTTTCTACCGCACTATTCTCAGAACTCTGGAATCCTAGTAACACCGAAGTTTGTCTTGTAAAAACATTACTGTTTTCTTACCAAGCATTGAAATAATAAAGTCGTATAAGGAAAAAGAAACTGATCCGATAACAAATTGGAGATAAACTCTATCTTGGCATCCGTTCATGTAATCATCGTGTTATCTAGTACAGTGGTTGCCATTTTTCGGACCGGTATCTAATTCGATATTGTAATAAATTAACATGGGTGAGATTCCGGCGGCGGCCTTCGCGCGAGAACCGCTCGGTTCAATGTCAGTTGCGCAAGCGCTAGCGCTTCCGCCTCGCCCGCGCCGACCAACCAGCAGGACTACTACGAATCTCGAAACTCGAAGTTCGTATCGTACCGTCCCTCTCGCTCTCGTATTAAAAAATGTGTCAGAGGGACCGCACGACACAAACTTCGAGTTTCGAGTTTCGTAGTAGCCCTGCAGGAACGAATGTTTCAAATTCAAATTTAACACGTTAGAATCAAAACAAAAGACGTAAAAAGGGGAAACAAAACACGACCGATGTTCACATTGGTTTTCCGTTTTTCAATTTTGTCTGGATTCTTATAGGAAAAAAACTAGAATATTTAAGTTTATAGTTGTTGAATTGTACCAAGTAATGTGAAAACAAAAAAAATACGCGTGCCAAAAGATAATGGCAATTCTTTGATAACCCGTACCGCATCACAATCTTTTCGCGAACCGAGATAATAATAATACTATGACATCGGAACTAACCCAGAAAGTAGGTAGTCATGATACTCCAGCATTTTTTTTAAGATTTCATCATTTACCTTGACGTCAGCTTCTATATAATCTCGTGGCCGATTACCATACATATTTAGATAAAACCCGTGTAAACTGGTTGGAGCTAACTCAAGCCAAAAAAAAATATTCTGACCAAGATAATGGCATAAGTCACCCTCCAATCCCGGTATATTTTCATTCTAACTATTCTTATGTAGTCCGATGACGGATATATACGATGATTTCTTAGCCTGTGTTCGCCTGTGAAAATCACGTTCTGATGTAACAATGCGGGTGGCGTTATAATACTTTCGATCGCATCATCATTATATAATCTCGTGGCCGATTACCATACATATTTAGATAAAACCCGTGCTACTGTTCCTCGTTCACTTATTTGACGTATCCATCTGTCTCCTTTACACTCAACTGGTTGGAAAGAAACGCAGCTAACTCAAGCCACTTGTCAGCAGTGTTCCACTTAATAAATGCCCCAAAGTAATTACAGGTCATCTATTCTGAGTCAGACCGGCCAATTTAAATAGCGAAGACTGAGATAACTTAGCAATAGGTACCTTGCGCCCGCGCCGTTTGCACTACGCTTTTTATTTTCATTTCTTTTTTATCTCCGTCTGTCTCGATACAGTCGGCCATCTGCCACATAATTTGTGCAGTTCTATTTTATTGTAAAGTCCGTTTCCGTTCCCGTTACATCCGGTCGTCGAGAGCACTCCAGGATTCAAGTTCCCTTTACAAATAGCCCTCTGGGAACCGATTCACCGATCGTGTTCCCGTTCGATTTGTACGAGTGCTCTGTACTCTCTAGGATTTAAACACGGTCATTGTACTTATCTTCATATGGTACGCGACACATTCAACACTTTAAAGGTCGTAATACTATCTCTTATCTCTCCCAGATAGCGGCGCTAAGGTCGCGCTATGCCGCAATGTGGTCCATGTTACCAATTAACTTCTTGATAAAGCGTTTGATGTTACATAGGAAAGCTGAGCTCAAGGTGTTCCACTCATTGTGCCAGGTTAATCTACAAACAATTACCTGGATGAGAATGAATGCGTTTTTGTACCTTGCGAATTCTAAGCGACCCTCTTCATCCACCGATCAGCTTGTACAGATGTTCCTGTAAATAAATACTGCTTTGTGCGACTCCTACGCATGATTTATTATTCGGTCTACTCGCCGAATCGATGATGCCTTATAGAAACCAGTCCATTGTGCAAATCCCTATTCAAACCAAGAAAAACACCTTTCAGGAGACAATGAATTGCACATGCAATGACTTGTCTACCTGCACGCACGTGTTCGGCATTCGCTTACCATGCAGGTATTAAATCAGTTTATTTGAACCGAGCCGTGCCAAATCAAATTTCAAATCTAACCGCTCAGAATTCCTTTTCGCTTGCCTGGAAAGAAGTTCAACGTTTGTTAATCTGGCATCTCGTAAAAGAACTTTACGGCCTATAATTTATAGTGTACAGCGATGAGTCTATTTTTGGGTTCAATATATTATTTTATATCGAATACACACATATTGTATGAGGCTCCAGTGTCGTCTCAGGAGTGGTCGTTACTTGCGTACATAATTTACGACAGGGATTATTTATAGTACAGTTTTGCGAGTAAATAGTTGCATTTGCATTACGTGTAGTCTCGGTGGAAGCAATATTTCAATACGCATGTGTATGTATGGCCGTTCATGGTTCAAGAAACTGTGGCCAAAGGGCTGTGTTTGGACACCTGACGACTCTATCTGGGCGCACACATCCCGACATTCGATACAACGTAAGGTCAATAAAGTTTCGTTACTATCAACTATCCATGTTTATTCAAATGTTCCTATAACCAGTCTCTAAGTTTGGCTTTCGACATCTGCTTCTGCTACGTACGAGGTCAATATTTGCTGTTTTTTCTATAGCTCCGTTCTTTACGATCCCTGTCTTTTGGAAGTCTTTTGTCTTGACTTAACGTGGTGCCATAACGATCAGTAGGTATTTATTCTCACTTATTGAGCTTGTTAAAGGCCGTATATTATTTATATAGGTACCAAGATCATTGCATTTTAATCCCAATAGTAATTAAAAGGTTATATATTGGCTCGGAAAACAATCTACCTACAACTCTGGCGTAGGCGAACAAACGCCGGCAGGATATTACGCGATCGGAGTAAATTGGTTTGGCCGTTATTAATTTTGATAACTGGGATTCGATTCGTTTCTCTCTTTTGTAACAAAGGGAAACCATTGTAATTAATTTACTTACTGTAGTTTCGTTATGAATAAAAATAAATATTTTTGTTGTAAAAATATTGAATTTCGAGGCAACACCCTTGGGATCTATTTACACAACAATTTACTTAGCGATATAATGTAACATTTGGTGATCTCGACACCGATTACAAACGTCAACAAAAAATAATATTGATGCGAGGTTTTTTCACTGGAGCTTGCGCTCGGCCATCTGTCCTTTCATTGAGATTAGAAACCTTTTTTTGGATTTTTACGTAAAACATAAAGTTGAAAAAGTGACACGTTGCACATGGTGCGGCGTCCTACCTGCCTTTGTTCGTCGCACAATGAGTATGCGCATCTGCCGCGCCGCCTGCACAACCCGACACACGGGCCGCATGTAAAGCTCCACCTTCGACCATCGATCACGTTCATTCAGGCCAACCGTCTCTGACATTGCAATTTTTTCACCTCCAGGTTTACTCAACCATTAGAACAGTAATCAAATGCTCGAGCCTAGGTTAGTCTATTAAACGCGAGGTCAATGGTTACATAACGCGCGCGAGGACGAGGTAGATTGCGTTCGGCATTGCCAAAACACTAGGCATTGCTCGCTCTTACACCACCGATACGATAGCACTCGTTGCTTTCATTCCATAGCTCGATCCGTTAATTGCACCCTCGTCTGAACAATGCACGATGACGTATTTATAAAACAAAGCGTCGAATACTCGTTATTTGATAGAAACAATCGAGTGGTCCGGACGCTGCGTTGTGAAACGAATCGGCCGTACATTACCAAACAGTTGTGTGCTACCGCTTTTGTAATTTTGTAATACATCTGGAACGTTTTGAAACTCATTAACCTGTTTATATTGCGCGTGCTTCAGTTTCAAAAGCCTCTTAGAGGACGTTTTCATTCCATTATTCCCAAGTCGCGACAGCCGGGACAAAGGGATGCCCCTAACGATCAAGTTACTTTTGTTTGTCGAACACCAATTAAACAAAAGATGTCCGAGCTCTCTTTGTGTCCACATAACTGTCGCAATTGTCCCCGCCAACTTACCGAAATATCACTCCTTGGGAATGAAATGTAAATTGTTTCACACACAATGGCTTATTCGTCATCCAGACATAGACAGACGCGCCGTCGCCGATGATGGAGAGCGAATTTCGGCAGTGAAAAGACCGAGGAGCAGTTTTCAACGGGCATCGGAACTATCGTGCAGTTAGCTCATAGTAACCGATCGGCGTTTTGGAGCGGAGGCTTGCCGCAATAAATCCTTGATGGAACCTTAACCCACTTGGATGATTACGAGTGTACTCGCCTCCGGCGGACGCTGCGCGAGCGCTGACAGCGCTACAACGCTGCTTGCTGTGCCATTTCGTTTTTTCCCCTGCGTCTCTATATGGCACATTATTTCGATAAGTCAAAGGGTAGCTAAAGGTCGTTTAGCAGGTGCGTGCGACCTCGAATTCTTTAGCTACCCTTCGTTCTGGACTTATGAATAATTTATGACGTGTAAACGGTGGTACAAACTATGTCGTGGGAGCTGCAACGGTCGCTGCAGCGAGGGGCGGTGGGGGCGGCGCAGGTGCGCCTGCGCTGCGACCTTGCGCAATGCCACATATACATATGTACTCAGTTACCCACCGACATATATCGGAAACCTCTTGCGAGATATGTACTTTGTTTGCGTTTCGACATTTATTTTGTGGTTCGTTTCGTCGTAAGCTTACTAAACGATATTTACTAGCGTAAGTAGTAAGAGTAACTAAAGATCTGGCTCATCGGCTCATTAATACTGCGTTATCACGGCCTGACATCTGATTTTAAAAATGATTGACGTCGACTAACCCGTCCGCGTGCCAACTGGGTCAACATGCCAATGCTATGACTGTCATAAAACCGTTGTTGGTGTTGGTGTTTATGCTGTTTAATGAGAGTTTTATAAAGCTGGAGGAGGCAGGTGTCGGGACATCAATTGAGCGACGGCGGTGAGGCGTGACGGCGAACTGGGTCAAGTACAGTGCTGTGTCATTCATCGCCGCCCCCCTCCCCAGCTGCATCGGCGCCCGCGCACGGCCTCGCACCACTTGCTCTGCCCACTGAACTTGACATATCGCAATTTTTCTGCCATTTTAATGAGGTCACTGCCAACTCGCTACCGATTTATTCGGCACATCACTCATTATTTTTGCCTGTCAAAGGTTGTACTAGTTTTACCTAGTTGCAGTGCGTTACATCAACGTAATTGCAACAAACATGTGTGACAACACTCGTTACTTAACGTTCGTTGCGAACTGCTTGATGTAACGCCGGTTATACTCACGGCTCACCCGCGTATGAATCCGCGTAATTTTCCATCCCGAGCGTATGATCATACTTGGCAAATGCGAAGTCCATGGGCTCCTTCTGACATCATCGGGGTCGTCGCCCGCGCCTCTAGAGCCTTTGCCGCTATGATACAACGCTAATGGTCGCAGTACATTCACCGCATTACAAAAACTACTTCAGTTCCGCACTTTCTTTATTGCATCACACGGAGTGCCGTTTCGCCGCACTCTCTTCTCTTCCGCCGCGCGTTGTGCAAGCGCAAGCAGCGCCCATAGACTCCCAGCCATTTGGAATAAATTAAAGAGCGCGTCGCTAGTTCCAATTTCAAAATCAAATTCTTTGTTTCATCCGGACGGCGATTGCGTTAGCATCAGTCTAATTGCCAGCTCACTATTTCCGTACTTTCTTCGTTGCGTCACGCCCTTTGTTCGCTCCCCTCGCTATGACAGGTGAAGTTTCGCAAGTTCACTGACCTCCGCGCATCCGCGAACCGAGATAACGCGATCACAACGAGACCCGTCTCATTTAAGCAATTGCGTCGCTATTTAGAAATGTCTATTTCCGCACTTTCCAAATTACATCATTGCGACTAGAAAAAGTATTCGCGAGGTGAACGACCGAGTTTGTGGACCTCTCGCTGTATCTTGCTGGGCTCTTAGTCCGAGTCGTTGATCCTTTTATGATCTCATCGTAACCGTTCAGTGAATGGATATCATAAAAAATTGGAGCGTGTTTGATAATTTAGCACATCACATTCCCATGAGATCATGAGTTCATGAGACATCGAATGCTTTCTCATCGAAAGGTTCGCCAAACGGTACTTTGCATTGCATCAAGGAAGTGCCGAGCCGGGCTACGCTGCGCTCGGAGCTATAGTTCATTCTATACTTACTTAGTTAGTTGTATGCACTCAAGTTTACAGCAGCGATTATCTGTCCCGCCTTCTATATTCTTCATTTCCTGCGGTTTATTTTACTGCCTACCTCGCTTGGCCCTGGCTGGTTAAGCTGGTTAGATGGGAACTGTAATTGACTTGTCAACCTCAGTCAAGTCTGTCTCTGGAGAAATGACGGGGCACTGTCGGAGTGGAAGAGTGTATTATCCACGATTATCATTCGATCCACGTTGCCGATGTATACAATACGGCAGCGGGAATGCCAACCGTGAACTAACCTAGAATGACTTGTGCTACTTCAAATTGGTTAAAAGTAAGAAAAGATAAGAAAAATTAAGAGTAAATGATGAATATGTATGTATGTACTCTTTATTGCAGGTACAAAAGAAATTAAACAAAAATACAATTGGTAGAACAAAGGCGGACTTATCCCTTTAAGGGATCTACCAGTCAACCTTTGAGTGGATCAGAGGAGCAATCAGTTAGGGATCGACAGTGCGTTTAAGAGTCAAAAATAGTGAGAGCTACACAGTGCTTTAAATAATATAATACATAAACTACAAATAAATAAATAAAATTACTATAAACTACTAAATATTGTATATATATGTTCTCAAATACCTAAGGAGAAGTTGTAAACCACCTTTCTCAAGCCTTCCCTGAAAGATTCCACGGTGCGCGATTGCCTGATTGAGGTCCGCGATATTCGAGAATATTGTACATGAAAAAGATTTTTTTGTTAACAAGGCAGGCATTAACTAATCCGGGGTCGGTGCAACAATTTTCGCGAACCGCAGAACTGGTCCGACTGGTCTAACCACGGTTTAAGAGTTGAACGTAACGGCACAAACCCGTATTACCTCCACGCACCTTGTTATTCGCATTTTTATTTACCCTGATAAAAATATTTACAAACTTCACCACATAAACAACCTTTGATTTGATCGCAATGTAGGTAAGGTTTCCCTTCAATCTATTTGATAGCAGCGTTGCAAAAAATAAGGAAGGGAATAACCATAATACTTAGTCCAAAAGATTTAGGTTGGTTTGGTAGCCACTCGTATCCGCGTAGCGTAAATAAATGAATCATCACAAAATTTCCTTAGTATTGTTTACGCTGGGCACACGTTTTGCCGCGCTTTTGTTATAGTAAAACTATTATATACTCCGTGTAGTAACACCCGGCACTGAGCAAGCCTCACCTCAATGACTAGCTCGTTGCTGTAACATCCATTGCTGTTTCGACACCTGACCGATAAAACCGTGCAGGAAATTAGCCAGTAATGTAAGTCATACAACGCGTGTCTACGTTGATTCGTTGGTTTCGTGGTGCATGTTTTTGCGTGTCTTATCGCGGCGAGTCGATCGGTACTACCTGCGGCGTCACTACTCCATGCGGCCCCTTTACTATAAATGTAGGTAGGTTAGGTATTGTTTTAATTCGATGGAGCTCTTGATAATGTTCGATGTATTGTGATGATGTACTCCAGTCGAGAACCCTAGCAGTACTTCTAAGTTTACCAAACATTTTTTATTGTAGTGCTCGCAATAATACTTTAAATAACTGCTAGCCCTATAACATCTTCTTAGTTGTTATTCCATTTACGAATAGGTACTCGTAGTAGTAAGCTTTTATGAACGCGATTGCATTAAAGCAATGGTTACTTAGACTGAAGATATGAGACTGTAGGATTTACAATAGGTGCCAGGTTGACGCCAGTGTGCAGATAAATAATGAATGCGAAGCAAGCGCAGCAAAATGGCATTCGCTGATTTCCATCTGAATGACATCTCCGCGATGTGTAACACATTTTCGCAACAAGCCTTTAATAAATACACGCTGTACCACGCTGTACATACCTACAAATATTGTGTAACTTCTTCAAACATCACCTTACCCACAAGGCATCATTACAAAATATTTGCTTATCATATCACTCCACCGACAAAATAAATAAACAACTGGTGAAAATATTAAAAGATTTTTTAATACTGATTAGATAACGGTGAAATGCTGATAAAAATTGCGATAAATGTCCCCCGTGATAAGGCGTTACCGCCATCTAACATACCTATTCTGACTGCTTTCTTTGTTACTAAAAATAGCTGAATCGAGGCAAATTTCCTCACAGATCAAGTTTTACGTAAAAGAGGATCCTGATGACGTAAGCGGGCTATGAATAGGAACGAGGTAATTTGATTCCGACGGGATCATAAGGAAAATCCACGAGATAAGCTCTCGACATTTATCCAGAACTTTGGAATAACTCGTCACCGTACCATCTAAACTTAAACACGTTCCAGTTGATTGAACTAATTTAATCACTCTAATAGGTACTTCGTATTGCGGGTCGTCCAAGATTAATCCTATTTGTAGTCCCACGCGTTTCTGCAACCACGAGCACTGCGTGTTTCGTAAGGCGAAATCGCAACATCGCTTATTTCTCGTTTTCGAAACCATCCTTCGTCAGTCATTCCTTTAGCTTGCAGTACTTAATACACAAGTACATTGCGGTTATTGTCTTTCGACTTCGATTTGGTAACTAATGAGTTATGAAACGGTGAGTTTTCGACTGATCAGCAACTCGTTCTGGATATTGGATAAGTGCGAATCGTTTAGCAGAACTAATTTTCGTAAACGTCGGCGTGTTTCGTTGCACACAACACAACACCCTGTCAGGCGCAGCCCGCAATTACGTAGCGAACTATTGGTTACGTCGCGTAGTTACGCCATGAGTTCACTCCAGTCCGCACCACACCTACCGGTGTCAGAGACAAACGCTCGCTTATTCTACTCTTGTGCAAACTACATTATGAAATGGAGCGTAAGGACCCAACGATTTAATACACGAATTACACGATACGCTGTACGCGAAATGTTTTGCAAATCCGCCAAACGAAACTATTACAAAACGCACAAGGATTTCTTAAGGTTTTACGTTCCGTTGTTCTCGCTGAGGACGCCTTGGCCCGTGGTGCCGCGCCATAAATTTGAATGGGCTGTGAAAATCATCGACTGCTGCCAACAATTTCAGTTTCCCAAACATTTGCGTCATCCGCATGATCCAATACTGTTAACTAACGGTTAGTAATGCGGTGCCACGAGCCGGCGCCGAGTTCGCAATGTTTCTGAGTCGGCTCCCTACATATCGCAAGCTCTTGCGTCGCCTGCGACCAACAGCTTTAATGATTAATCGTTGCTCTAATTTCGTTATGTATTGCAACCCCTGTGTGGGTCGCGGCGCGACGGGCGCGTCTCGTGGGCTGCGTGGCAGCAGAAGGCCGCAGGACATTCATCTGGCCGTTTCGCACTTCCGACTGAGAATAATGAGAAGGAAGCGATTGCAGAGCGAAACAATCGCCGATTCCGGTCGCGCAGCCGCAGCCGCAGCGGAAACAGCGCGGGCGCACACGGATGTGGATTTACTCTTTTTATTATCGGCCGATCTAGAACGCATCTGTCGGGCGACAAGCGTCTACAGCTGCCCTTCTACGGTTATCGGCAGCCTGTTCTGCGACAAACTGGCCGGGCTGGAGCGCACGCGCACCTGCCGCCTGATCATTACTAGTTTAATTGTTTCACAAACCGAGATAATTTCACTTCTTGCGTTGCGTGTCATCGTTAGCGTGAAAGTTATCTTCGCGACGGATCGCACGGCTGTCACACGAGACCCGCCTTTTTACCCATTCGGCGCAATCACGATGATTACTTGAGGTGGGAGCATCAGCTTTTTACCGAACCGTTTCCCAACATGTGGAAAAGTCGGTTGAAAACGTAACATCGAGTTATGAAAGTGAATACGCAAACGTTACCAGCAATCCAGCACGACAGAATTCCTTTCCTAAGTAACGCGATTGCGGCAGCTCCCGCCGCGCCATGTGGTACTACTAGACCGCTAGCGGTCCTGCGCCGGCGCCAACTTTTTTCCTGCATATTTCTAGCGTGGCCAAGCAATGGCCCTGAAAGATCAGGGGTAAAGATTGTGCTTGCACATTTGTACGTCGCCTGCACACGTGTGCGATGTCGGTCGAAAGTGTTTCACAATCGGACATCAGTAGAGCGCGTTAGATATATCGGGGAAGAGTCAATGAACGGAAATGTTTCATGCGCTCGCATTTATCGCGGCTTACATAACAGCGGGCCCACTTGCCCAATCCTCGCGGCTAGCTCTTCGGCGCGGGTCCTGCTTCAGGAGCCTGGCCGGCTGGTGCTGGCTGCCCGCTCGCTCGGGTCGATGTACGCTTTCTACAGCGCTCTTTCCCGGCCGCACTGCGCGATTGCAAAACGCCTCTGAGGTCGCGCTTTCTTCGTTCGCGACGCCGGAGAAATTGTTGCGCCACGCTGCCGCGTACAGCGACCTCCCGTTAGAAAGTCGACCGTTCACCGGATTTAACACACGTAACGGAACGATTGCAACGATTCGAGACGCAGATCGATGTGATTCTGGCACATTTCGCGAACAACGAATTCCGGACGCTTTCTTTCGTTACGCAATTGCCGCGTAATAGTCGAGGGGTCATCGAACGGTAGGTATCACCCGTTTCGTAAACGTCGTGGAGTGCACCGCGCCTGTCCCGGCGAGCGCAATTGGCCAATTGCGTGCGGTGCGTTGTTTGCGCAACGGGCCGGTCCTGGAGCTCGGAGTGGCGCCGTTCCGCACTCCGTTGCAACACGGGATTATTTCTGCGGCGCGGCGCTTGGACCGCCGCCCGGACTTGCAACAGTTGCAACATGCCATATCGCAACGCTCATAATCCGCTCCATTGTGACACGCGACCCGGCCGCGCTCTGCCAAATACGGCCCGGCTACTCGATCTCCTTACGCACCTATAAATGTCACCGGAGGTGTGTCATGTGTCATCCCGCCGGCCCACTCGACATTCCCATCGTCGGTGCATTCTATATAAAACTAAAACAATTTTGCAATCGATGTTCACATTAGTGTTTTCGCAAGCGGCCCAGCGCTCGGTTTCAAAACTGAGTTCGACTTGCGTTATCGCGGCTCCGATAAAGCGAACTGTGCCACTGCCTGTGCGGTTTTGAGACCTAATTCTGGACCGTGTGGTGTACACAGTTGTCATGTCAGGAGTTTCACAAGGTTTCGCCACGCCACTGTTGACATAAGCTGAGTCAGTGTTCCACGTTATCTAGGTAGGGTTTAGCGGTGTGAATTATTTCGTTTATGAATCAAAAGTGCATCCGGCGCGGGAGCGGGCAAGTGTTACGCAAGTGGTCCATGCATGCCCGCGCATATAATTGAGGCTGGTCGGGCCGGGAAGGTTTCCCAACGCTCCCGGCGCGGCATCTCGGTGAGGCAACGCGCTTGCGACACCGCGTCCCTACAACTACAATACGAGTTACGAAAACCTATGACTAACTGACGCTGACACTGCAGGGCTAGCAATCGCGGTATTAAGCTCAATTTTATAAGGTCATATTGCGATATTCATTAGAGTGCGAATTGCATTTTCAACCTTTGCGAACGTGTCATCGCTGGCTGATTGCGCAAACGTATTCGTCATGTATAGATACAGAGCAGGAAGTGCATGCGTGCATCTGGGGCGGAGTGCCATTGTTACGAAACTGTCAGGGTTGAGCGGGTTGCGGCACCGCGCTAATTGTGCATCTCTCACATGACAACTAATAAACTAAACTAAAATACTACGTGACATTAAACAGCTGTTTATTATGAGAGAGTGAGAGAGAGAGCTGTTTATTGAGGATTTATGCTGTATTCGTGACCTATGGAAGAGTCGCACGTGATTGTAAATACTATCCAAAACGACTCTGAAATCTGAGCGTGAGATATCGTTATATATATTTATAGGAATTCTAACACACCTGTATATAAATAAAACGTTTACATATTTGATTCGTTTGAAGCTCTTGATTCCTCAGTTTCTACCGATTGAATTTGATGAGTATTCAAAAACAAATTCCAAGTATCATTTATCAATTTTTTTCCCACGATTTCATGTCACAAGCAATTGTGAAGGCAATTATCTCGACACGGCAATTAATGCATTTCCATTTCATTTCTCGAAACTCTCGTGGCATGCAATTGAAACGAAATACTTATTAACTATTACTTAACTAAGTTTGAATGTGACAGAATTTAGTTTAACGTAGTTTTGAACGTCACGAAATTATTAACAAAGATATTTAAGGGAACAACGAATGTCGTCCGATTTATACTAAACGATTCCTTTCTAATGTCTATAGCAACGATTTATTATTCATGATAACAATACACTGCCTATTTAATTACTTTTATTTTCTTTTACCGCTTGCAATGGCGGTTCTTTACCGCTAGACTGAAAAATAACATCAATATTTTCCTCGAAGATTATCTTGAAGAGAAATGCAGATCTATTCAGCTTAATGCAGAGCACTTCTCGGTATAAGTGTTCATTTGTTTATTCTAACAGTCATCCGATCACATGAATAGAGATAGGTAAACCGAACGATTGACGAATGAATGTGCGTTTTAAATGACTTCGTTTATGAACACCAAAAGTTATCCATTGAAGAGCAATATAATCGCACATTTGTCTGCGCGGGGGCACGCGTAATGCGAATTGCGTAAAGTGTTGCCAGTTGCGACAGATGGCCGAGAACGCGCCAGGGCCGGGCGATCGGAACACGCTCGGAAATCCGGCCAACCTTCCGACTGCTTGCAACACTGGGCCGAATGTCATGTCAATGCCTTAACAAAAAGGATCAACTAACTTGTCTAAAGTAAAGAGTTACTCTAGTCTTCTCTCCTTCCAATTGTTTATTTATCTCTTAGTTTTACTATCTACTCTAGAATCAAAAATTCCTGCGACAAAGAAACGCATTTTTTTAATGCTTCAAGCAGCGGGATGCGGTAAGGTACCACTGAATCACATGAACACTGGCAGGCAGGGTTAAAATTTCGAAAAATCCCGACAAATTAAATACTCTCATAAATTACTCTAAAGTAATCCTATTACACTGGTAGGCTTTAGTTGTAACGCTGCTGGCATTAATATCCTGATGGACAAAAAACACATTCATCTATGTGTGTCAAAACAAAATAATTGACTGCTGTAGCGCTCGGCATTTGTTTGTGTTCAAAACGATAAACTCAGAAAGGTTTCGCGTTGTAAGATAGATGTTAGTTGCGAAATGTATCGATTGCAAGACAGACAGCACTTCAGCCTCGCTGTAGGGATTTAATTAGGATCAGTTGCGCTTGCGCAGCGAAACCTAAAACGGACACGAGGACGCCCTCCAGATTCAGACTCCGCTCACTGATGGATTACAAAAAAGGTCCGAAGTGCAACTGCGGTGTGACGCCGATGACGTCACGATGATTAAATTTCCCATTACTAACCCATCACAGATTATAAAAAAGTGTCACACTTTCCTACATAATCGACCAGGGTTACCACTTTACCAATATACATTGTGAGGCAAACCGCAGTGTTGTTAATCTGTGTAGTGCTGCGTTTCGTCAGCGCGTTCCCACAGCTTGCCTCACAGATGTACGGACACGTGCCACTCCACGCACGAACGCTTGAACAATACCATTTGTACTACATACATACTTTTAACTGTTAGAGAAATATGATGATAAAAAATGCTCGATTATTTACATTACTGTTACATTTTTTTTTCTTTCTATACGCAATTATCATACGTTCAACGATACGAATGGCAAAAAAATGGTTATATTCTCAAAAAAATAAAAAAGAGCCCTCTAAATTAGCGATCGCCGCGGCCAGTAGGTATCTCATGAGAACCGCTTGCGACACCTAACGAGAGTAACCTTTACAGGCTTACGCTCCACATTGTCACGACCGATCACTCGTTAATAAATAGTTTCGTTTATCTCAAGGCCCGAATTATAGCTGCAACTGCATTGCGTTAACGTTAGTTAATCAACGTCTAATATGGCGTTGGTTAACTTGCCGCTCAGGGTTACTTGATACCGCACAAATTAAATCCTTTTTCGTACGTAAATATCGCATCGAGATCTAACGTATATGTAGGCATGTAAACTTGGGGACGTTGCGTCCGAACTTCAATCGTGAAACCGCACGTGTTTTGTAATAGCGAGCGAACTTGATACCGTTGATGCCTTCGGAAACGCAAGACCAAAATTAACAAACTTCCTATTCACACACAACATAGGTATTTACTCGAGACAATTAACGTAAAAATAGATCCCTTCAAAGTTGTTTTAGCTCGCCCCTCTAGTTTATTATTAACCAAGTTAAAAATATCCGATGCATTAATGCAAGTCGTACGGACCGCCCTGCGTACACCTGCCCGCCTTCACCTATATGTTAGGTACTCGCTTAATACTCGTTTTTTATTTTGATAATTACGTCGATTTTGCATCGAGCGAGCCTTCAGAAACAACGTCGTCCCGATATAGATAAAAATAATCGAAGCACATAGTTTATGAATCAATAAGCGCTCGGGGGAGACGGTCTTCAATTTAATCGCAGGAAATTAGATTACAACTTGAACAAAAGTCAAAGAGGCAATTTGTGTCGAAACGGTCTCCCACGTTTAGTGGAGGTTGCGATCGGCGATGAGTTACTTTACATTCGATCGCACAGAGACGCTGCGTACGGTTTCGAATAACTGTGCATTTAATGCATTTCGAAACGACGCCGCGCTGTGAAATACGAGGTCGCGCTCCGCGCCGAATCCCGTAACGTGACGAAACCACATACCTAAATTAATAAAAATAATATAGGCGACAAATAATGAAGTAGGTAACTGTTGCGTGAGTGCTTCGTCTCGAACATTGTCAAAAACTGCAATCACTCGTATAATTAATGCACACAATTCCTTTATTCGCGGAACAGGCTTGTGATTCGCTAATTATAAGTATCGACGCGTCGCCGAATGAGGTCAGCAGATAATTTTGCAACGATTTTTGCAACGCATCCTATAATGTGCGGCTTTATTTGTAGTTAATTAGCCGCTCGCGCGATTCGTTAATAGTGCGCGGACAAAGCTTTGTGCACAAAGGGATCCATTACGGGCGAGCGGCTGGCTCGGTGCGCCGCGTCAGCCGAACGCCTGCGATTATCGCGGGTCACCGCGCCTGCACCGCAGCCGACCTGTATCACTCCATACTCATAAACTCTCGTCTCCAAATTGTCTTATTAACCATTATTTCCTTTTGTTCCAGGACGACGTTAAAGCTGGAGTCATTAGAAGATGCTGTCGTTCTCGACGACCCCGAAGAAGATTTACTCCAAGATAAGCGCGGCTGTCCTGCTTATGTATCTCCTGAGATCCTAAGAGCGCACCGGACCTACAGCGGCCGCGCCGCCGACATGTGGTCACTCGGAGTCATCCTTTACACCATGCTAGTTGGCAGGTAAGAATATCTCTTCGCAAAGCTTACGTATTCAGTATTCAGTATTTATTTCAGTGAACGTTGAATTGAGATGTATACCGAATCGATCCCGCGGCCCTGATGTTAACTAGATACTCATTTGAAATTCAAATTGCTCCAATTATCTTTCGCTCGAGACAAAGTAGAGATTAAGCGAGTAAATAAAGGCGGTCACCTGTCGCCAGGCGTGGGACATACCGTCCCCAGACGTCGCGGACCAAGGGCGCCACGACCGTTGGCCATCCCGGGAGAGTCACCTGTCGGCCGTTACACGCCAACGGCGACCAATTATATCACCCACATATAAACGCGCCTGGTGAAATCTTCCCCGCACCTGCCTCGGTCATGTGGCGAAGACGTTGCCTCTGAAGGCCTTTTTGTCCGCACCTGCCGTTCGCGAGCCTTTGTTTTCTATTTTTTTTTACCCCGCACCCGTAATTTAAATTCGAAACTCGGGATTTGGCCGCAATCGGCATCACCTGTCGCCGGAAGGGTTCTGTACCTGGGTTTTTGTTTCGCATCTGCCCTTCCAAATGACAATCGGATCGCCATTAATTGGAGCCTGGGGTCCGTAAAAACGCAACAATTTCTGGAGCCAGACCTGATATGATGTAAACGAATTCAAATCAAAATGCGATACGACTTTTTGGCGTCTATTTTAAAACGGCGTTGCATTACAAACGCTATAATAGCTTCGGATAGATCGGATGCGACACCGCGCACCGTTTAATCGCGTTCGAGTTCCCTCAATTAGCAAACTAACGTAATTATCCTTTTTCAGGTATCCGTTCAACGATTCGGAGCACGCGTCGCTGTTCGCGAAGATATCCCGCGGGTACTTCGTGGTGCCGGAGTGTCTGTCGTCGCGGGGCAAGTGCCTGATCCGGTCGCTGCTGCGGCGCGAAGCTGGCGAACGGCTGAGCGCCGCCGACGTGTTGCGGCACCCCTGGCTCGCACGCGATCCGCGCAACGAGCTGCCGCCGCGCGCCGCCGCCTCCCACGACCGCCTCGTGCCCGACATAACCCTCGACCCCGACTACATCTAGCCTCGCCATCCCCAAGGCAGCTCACAACCCCGGTGCTGGCATCGGCCCTGTAAATACCGACTTCCATAACAAACTTATTTATGAATTTATATCTAAGTACCGGCCTAACAGTCGCGCTGCGAGCTTGCGGTTGCTCGCTGAAATAGTCTGTTAAGCTCTATCGATGTTTTTCAGTAAGTAAGCCCAAGCCAAATAGGTCTCTGTGGAGATTTTAGTTAGTTTTAGTCCAGCGCGGGGCGGCTGGCCCGACCCCGCGCACGCTAATTTACACGCGGCGGAGGCGACGCCGCGCGATAAAACTCGCTTACCACCCAGCCGAGTTCCTATGGAAAAATAAATAAAATGTACATGTACTTTGGGAACACTCTTCTGCAGTTTAAAGTTCACTGGACTTGCTTGTAAAGAGTGTCTATTCTTACGCGTTTGCGTGATTTTTATTGGCGCTAGTCGTTGCTTCCCCGTTGTGGTAGTCGTAGCGTTGGTAATGACAGAATAAGTGAGACTGATATCGCGTTCTTGTGATCTGGAGACGAGCGATCCCCGTAGGGCGCCGGGGCGCGAGTACTGGAGCCCCGGCCGCCATATTTATAAAGCATTCTGTTAACTATTACGTTAATTCCTCTCGCGTGATGCGTTCGGCGATTTCACATCAATATAGAAGGTATATTGCATTGAAGTTGTTGCGGTAATGTTAGGTAAATTATGTATATATTTTGTATTTATATCAAATTAAAGTTTCGTGTATTGTGATCTCCACCGATGTTATTTAGCGATATATTTGATTGCCATTACGTTGTTATTCAGGAGTGATAATATCTTTTGTTTCCAACGTTCAGTTGCTTCCATCATAGTTATTTTGATTATATTATTTGGTTATTGAATCGTGATTATTCGGCAAATCGACATGCGGAAATATATTTTGTTATATCGAGCTAAATTATGTTAAAGTATATTGACACCACCCGGTACCGAAGGCGTCAATTTGGTTAGTGCCATTTATTTAATGTAGACCTTATTTAATTGTTACGCGCAGGCACTTCCTGAGCTAAATTATTACCTGTTTGGTACTTGGTGTTGTTTTTTTATTTCATTTGTAAATTCTTGAGATCAATTCTTTTAGTTTTTATTATTAGTTTGTTCCAAATCAAAAAAATCAGTAGCGTTACCACTCTTTTAAATTGTTACCTTTTTTTTGTTAATTTCTCACTTTATATCTGGTTTAGTTACCTTTCGATGACGAAGGGTGACCACTGTTTCTTTTACGATGAGAGTGTTGTACAATATTAGTGTACTCTGTAAAAATAAATATAACTATTACTTCTTAATTTATACAAACTGTAAATAGACCTAAGATATCACGAGGATTATGAAAAAAGAACGAATGATAGAGGGAATAAATAATTAAGAAAATTTTACCTGAATTTCCTTTCGCTCTTGAAGTTATAATTATAATACCTAAAATTATTTTAAGTGTTCTGAGGAACGAATTATCATAAAAGTACTAAGCTTATTGAATATTTGATTACAATTAATGACTCTTTACTAACTACGATATAGTAAGCTTTTACTTTTAGTTTAACTTGCAATATTTATGCACAGTCAACGTCATAAATGTCATATTTGAAAAGCCATAACGAAATTGTGTAACGACTGAAAGCGACAAGGTATAGAAATGCTCACTTATTTATGACGTTTACTGTACGTACCTTTTTTTTTTTTTCAACTGTATGGCAAACGAGCAAGTGGGTCTCCTGATGATAAGAGATCACCACCGCCCATAGACACCTGCAACACCAGGGGGATTGCAGATGCGTTGCCAACCTAGAGGCCTAAGATGGGATACCTCAAGTGCCAGTAATTTCACCGACTGTCTTACTCTCCACGCCGAAACACAACAGTGCAAGCACTGCTGTTTCACGGCAGGATAAGCGAGCAAGATGGTGGTAGCAATCCGGGCGGACCTTGCACAAGGTCCTACCACCTGCAAAACCTACTCGTATGTTTATTAAAGTCATATCTTGGAAATCGAAATCGACCCACTTGTAATGATTAAATTGAGATAAATATTGGTATGCTTGTAGTTTAGATGCCAGTTCAAGGTACAGTCAACAAAAAACATAGCGAAAAAGCTTGTATCAAATATGTATTTTTCACAAAAACTTATTTGTGAAATAACTATTGTGCGCGATTCCGTCTGTAGTTTACAACAAGCGCAAAGAGGTAACAAACAGTTTTTTTACCTACTTTAAAAATGAGAAAAATTCAACAACGTAGTATCACATTTTAGAGTAAATATTTTTGGCTATCATAAACGTGTTTGCGAATATAAACTCTTTTGCTTGGCAACAAGGCTGACGCAAGTCGTATGATGCAAGAACTAATTATTAAAGGTAATATCAAGGAAAACATTTGTTCGACGAACACACATTTTAAATTCTTAATCTACATAATTGCTACTAATCATAGTTTTTTTTTATTACGAAGAAATTTGAACAGGGAAAAACGTCATATCCATTCCGTGTGTACAATCACCTGCTTTAATATCTGCCACAGAGCGGAGCGTGCAAAAATATCTGACAGGAATTACGAACGAGAGTCTATTAGAAGCCCGAAGTCCAAGACTGAGGGCTTTAATGAGTCGATGTTCGTAATTCTAGTACTTACCGCCCGTGCGACATACAATGTTTTTCATTACATTTGCGAGTAAAATTTAATATTTCTAAAAGAAAAAATATTATTCTTCCAAATATTGGCGATACCATAGGCTGCGCTCTTGGCAGCGCCGCCCTCCCCCTACCTCAGCTTATGCCTGTGCCGCGTGTGCATGTGGTCCTGCTGCTAGCCACGCGCAGCACCATCAGTACGGGCACTGACTCATTTACCGACCTTGGGCTTCATGACAAGAAAATTTGTACGCGCAATGACTCATTTACCGACCACGGGTTTCATGACAAGCACATTAAGGTCGAGGGTTTTATTTGGGGGGTTGCAACCAAGGTAGCCTGCATGTTTTGACACTGTTTACGAGCAAGTGTGATGAAAAATGTATAAAACCGATACCGTTTTGATGCGTCACGATACAACACAACAGATAAATGTGAATGCGGCTTTAGCCTGCAGAGACGAACAGGGGCCCAGTTTCTCGAAGTATAATAAGTCTAATAAAATAGTATTAGTGTTTTGTCTCATTTTCTCATACAATTTATGAGACAAAACACTAATATTATTAGACTAATATTCTTTGAGAAACAGGGCCCAGGCCCTTCACTACGAAGTACAAAATTCGAACTTCGTATCTTGCCATCCCGCTGACGCTTATATTATTTAATACGAGAGCGATAGGGACGGTACGATACGAACTTCGATTTTCAAATTTCATAGTAGCCCCTCTTTCTCTTTGGTGACTGAACTTAGAAGGAGAGAAACGAATAAAAACTGGGCGGCCTGTAGTAAGTACGTGGTTTTATCTAATGGCTATTGAGATCAAACTCATATGAGGAAAAGTAATTTGGATTTTTCCTAGCAACTAGGTAGTAACTGCGTAGTATGCCAATGCCACAGTACGTGGTTTGTCCAGCTACGTATACATTACATCGCAAATTCTAGATTTACATAATATTGTGCAACCATTCAAGGCGCCACAAACTTACACGATACGATGACAGTGGCGCTACCATCGCACTGTTTGTATCAAGTTATGAGAAAAAAATAGTTCCACATTTGGCCGCCTACCTTCAATAAGTTTGTACATCCATTGTGTTCTACGTTCAACTATCCTATCAATGATGACGTTAAAGGTGCGTTAAAGTTTTGTATATCATTTGCGTTATCGAGCTGTTTTATTTGCTAAGTACTCGTTCTCACTTTCTCACTGGAATGTCAGCCTTATTGTCCTATACCCGTAAGATCCAATTTGTTTGAGTGAAATTCATTTCAAAAATGTACCTACTTGTAATATTGCATCACGTTGAAAAAAATATAATTAACTAGCTTTTGCCCGCGGCTTCGCTCGCGTTAAATTTGGGGTAACATACAATTACTTTCTGCGATCCTTTTTTCGTGTTTTGATTAATTTTCTTTTAGACAGATGGTGCAAATTTTGTAATACAAAAATCAACCTATATACGTAATTAATTATGATTCTTACCAACTTTGAAACCCTGCTTCGCTGAATTCAGGGTTGGAATTTTAGAAAACGTTAAAGTACTACGCGTTTCTTTTGCCCGCGACTTCATACACGATATATGATTATATCCCAAGAAATTGTAAAGTTCCCGCGGGATATGAATAACTGTTATGATCTATTTTAATATTCTTAATTGTTGATGAGAGACACATTGTAGCTTTCTATTAATAAAAAAGAATTTTGAAAATGTACCCCGAAATTGAATTTACTTACTTATTTTTATTCTACGAAAAGTTTGCATTTTATTATATGTAGTCTATGACAATCAGGGATAGTGTAGCTTTCTATTGGTAAAAGAATTATTTAAATCAGCTCAGTAGTTTCAGAGATTACCCGGTCCAACAAACAAAGTTGAGATATTTTCCTATTCCATGGGGTTTGTCTAAAAATCTTTCCCTAGTACACCTCTGTATTACTTTAGGTTCATCTATGCCAAATTTCACACTAGCATGCTGAACGGTTGTGTCGCTCTGAAGATGAGCTCTGGTTGAGTTCTAAACGCGTCATTGTAATGTGGTGGTGGTGATAGACGGACTTGTGTCTTTTGTGTGTGTTCTTACAGTGTGGCGGTGGAGGAACTGCATGAACACACATTTGATCCATAAAGGTCGCGGGTGAGTAAAGTAACTGTGTCAGTTCGTTGAACGTAAGCCCTTGAGGAGTTCCGTCATCAGCAGACGACCCTGGCTGCTGCATCAGGTAGTGTATATCATATAAACGCATTGCCATTGAAATTTAACAATCATGTAAAGTCTTTTGTGTGTGCCATCAACTTTTGAGGAGTTCCCTTCTACGGAGACGATCCTCGCCAGGATGAGCAGGATGTCACTGCTCAATTATTATATTGTTACTAGATTTACATCAGTTGCCAAAACTCCAGTCCCTAGTTTTATTAGTTTAGCTTGTGCCATTTCTGATTCAGTTGGTAATTAAAATCCTCCTTATTCGTTTTATCCCGTGGGATTTTAGAAAAATGTTTGAAATAGTTTTTACCTGTTAGTATTATCTACGTTCATGCCAAATTTGATGTTTCTAATATTTATAATTACGGAGTTAGTTAGGGCCACTTTGAAGCGAAAATATAAATCTAATTTATTCCTTATCCTGTGGGAATTTTGATAAATCCTGAAAATTGTTTTTAGCTCTTAGTATTACCTACTTGCATGCAAAAATTGAAGTCCTTAATAATTATAGTTATGGAAATAGGGTCATTAATTGGAAGGTAAAATACAAATCCCATTTATTTACTATCCCGTGGGAATTTTGGAAAATCCTGAAAACCGTTTTTAGCTGTTAGTATTACCTACTTGTATGCCAAATTTGAAGTTTCTAATAATTATAGTTACGGAAATAGCATAGTAAATAGGGTCATTTTGATGTGAAAATATAAATCGCATTTATTCCCTATCCCGTGGGAATTTCGAAAAATCCTTTCTTAGTACGCGTCTATATTATTATGTATTAAGGAGCATATATATTCCAAATTACAAGTTTCTAGGCCTAGCGGTTTGGTCTGTGCGTTGATCTATAAGTTAGTCAGTCAATCAGTCAGTCAGTTTCTTTTTTTATATATATAGATTAAAATATATCTGACAGCTGCTATACTATTCCTACCTACTTGTAATTTTACATTTACAAATAGCAATTATACGCCTATACTCATCATCACCATCAGTGGAAACGTCTAATGTTGAACAAACGTTTCCACCTTAGAACGCACCAATGAACGAGAGCTTGCCACCTGAATATCCACCGGTTGCCAGCAACTCTCGCGATGTCTTCAGTCCACCTAATGGGCTGCTAACGATGAGTCTTCCGGTGCGTGGTCGTAACAGCGCGCGATAACTAAATTCCACGAGGGCGAAGCTGCGGGAAAAAGCTAGATCGTAATAAAAAATGTACCAATGCGATTACTGGCATACATATATATTAAACAACCCAAATTACAGAATTTACAAACCATTTTCTTAATTTTAACATCATGGCCAGCAAATATAAAGACTACAAAATAACTACCGGGTTATATAATTAAAGCATAGCCTGCATCACAGTAACATTTAATTCCATTTTATTTATAATAAAAATACTCTAAATCTAATTAAACGCGAGGAACCAACTCATCTGCCCTGTACCAAGATTACTGATATTCTAGGAACACCAAAAACCAACACTAGATGAAAATTTTATAATTATGTCAAACAAACAATAATAAGAATATCTGTGGTACAATAACACCTAGCCTAGATTAATAAGCCTTCACATATTTTGCTAATTAGAAAAAAAATCACAATATACAACTGTTCTGTACATATGTATGTGGCAACTCTTCCGAAACCAACTCTACATGGTGAGAATCAGAAACACCTGTCCTGGCAACCCTGTCGTAAGGGTACTACTTCATGTCGTGCTAACTTTATACTCACAAAAATAAAGATCACAAAGTAAAGTAGAACCCTAACACTTGCATTTTATATGTCATATTCGAATACGGATATAGTGAATCTGGTGACAATGCAATAATCTGGCAGTGACATCCTGATGGTCCGGCCAGGTTCGTCTCTGCAGGACGGAACTCCTCAACGGTTTATGTCATCGACTTGAAATTTGGTACGGAAATGTAGTTTGGATGAGAATGCACGTACAGTCAACAAAAAGTACAGTCTGCAAAAAAAGCTTGTTAATTTTTTTTTTTTAACAAAAAACGTATTACACTTTAAAGTACAAATAAGGAATAATATATCAGTGTATAATTTACTAACTGGAAATGGATAGATTAGATACCCAAATCCCACTATCTGTAGTGATAATAAAACTTATAAAATAGACCGTTGTTACATTGAAACTTGTTTTTACTCATTTACTTCGCAAAAGAGGGTTATGAATTTGACAAGTATGTATGAGTGTTGTGGTAATTTCCATCATCGAATGAACAATTGACATGTTTCAACATGGTAGGGGTAAATTGATTTTGTTGATATTTTTGTTGCCATTTAAAGTAGTTAGTGATATAAACTTGTTTTATTAACCCCCGACGCAAAAAAGGGGTGTTGTAAGTTTGACCGCTATGTGTGTCTGTCTGTCTGTCTGTGGCACCGTAGCTCTTAAATGAGAAGACCGATTTGAATACGGTTTTTTTTTAAATTTCAAATCAGGTTTTCTAGCGATGGTTCTTAGACATGTTTCATCAAAATCGGTTAAGCCGTTTTTGAGATATTGAACTTTGAAGTGACAAAGTCGGGGGTTTTCCATCTTTTTGTTGGTTAGGTTATTGAGCAATAGAATAATGCAGTCTAGTCTCAATTGCACAATAAAGTAATAATAGTATCAGCAATTTTGTATTTAATTTACAATTACTATTTTCTTGTAAGTACTTTATTATGCATTTGGGCATAAACGATAAAATGTTTTTAAAGTGTTTTGAATTGCTCTTTATGCATATTGTAAGTTAGGGATATGACTGTCACTTAATGAAAGTTTCTCCTCTAAAGGTAATAATTTATGCAATTTAAGGGGACATTGTGTGATGATGTTTGAAATAAAACTCTATGCCTTACGCAGCAAGGTTCAATTTCAAGTACTTTAATGTTACATAACACCTTGCAATAGTGAGCAAGAGGTAGTTATTTTGAGAGTAACTTAAGTTAATGATAATTTCTATGAAATCCGTCTCATTTTCATTGTTCACTATACAAAAACTATAACAACATTTTCCATTTATCTTACGTTTGACATCATAATTAAGATTGAGATACAAAAACAGAATGCTATAAATTATTAAATAAAGAAGAAGTTAATATTTGTCTACAAGACATCGTTTCGAGAGATTGTTTAGTTCGTATGGTAACATACGTAAAATTCGTCAAAAAAAGAGTATAAATTAAATGACAGCGTTTTGTAACTGCCATATTTTTAATCTCCGACGCCAAAATGTCTCTCTGTTTGTCTGTGGGATCGTAGCTGTCAATAGTATGAACCGATTTCGATGCGATTTTTATAAGTGAAAGCGAGTTTCTGTGCAGTTTATCTAGTTTCATATTTAGCTATGTTCAATAAAAATCGGTGCGGCCATTTTGAGATAAACTTCGAAGTGAGGTCGAGGGTTTTCAACTTTTAAGTTTAGGTTGACATTAAATCATGGCCAATTTCAAGACATTCGTTTTTATCCGCCTTCTCCTTCTTGATCTAAGTTTTAAGGACAGAAGAGTCAGCACGTTAGTTTAGTATGTGCGCTCAGCTTTGCTCGGCCCGTTCATTTGGGCGTAGCGGGCCATCCTCTGCTCTAGTTCGGGCCGGAAATGGCGGATGAGGCCTTGAACCGGCCACGCCGCGCCGTCGCCTAACGCGCATATTGTGTGACCTGTAAGAAAAAAGGCAATATTCAAATAATTTGAGTCAATCCACTTTTTCTTAGTTTTCATTGTCCCGTCCAGACAACAACGACAGAGTTGCTTAAAAAACTGTTATAATATTATGCTAGTAATATGCTTTAGCAAATAGTCTAGATCTAGAAAATAAAGAGTATGTAAAAACATATAAAAAGGCATGGTTTTAAAGAGTTGTCCAGAGGACTTTTCGACAACAAAAAAATTGTAAGAATGCCGCAAAGGGTTCTTTTACAATTCTCATTTTTAGGGTTCCGTACCGGAAGGTCTTACACACAGGTTTTAACATACTGTTTTCAAAAATATGTAGTTGAAAGGGAAGTGAAAAAAAGGATCTGCTTGAGATATGTGATCCCATCTATCATAATTCATGATTTTTTGTAACTAAATATTTACAATATATGACTATACTATTTTTTGTACAGTCACCAGCACCTATATCTGGCATAACAAATTGTGCATAAATATCTGATACAACTCTATTTCTTGGGCTGGTAGGACGTGTCAGATATTTTTGCACTTTCCGCAGTGTCAGATATTAATGCAGGTCACTCTGTACAGTTCAGAACCAATTTGATCAAACGTTTCTAAGAGATTAACTTTTTTTCATCAAGCAAAATTTAAAAAAAAACATGAAAATTATCGTAATAATGCTAAGAATTACGTGATATATGCTCACCTTCGATTTGTTTGGAAATCTCCCACAACATGTCGATCTCTTTAGGTGACGCGTTGCCATCAACGAATCTGAAAACATTAATAAAGAACTTTATAACGGTTACCCAATAAAACCCTACCTACTTCTATCTGATCTATTCACAGTAATTTTATGGTTCCATCCATGAACACTCCTTCTTCTAGCCTAGAAAGTGTGGAGCTGGGGTGACCTGATGCTTTTCACCAGGCTACACACTCCGCCGTGGTAACTGACTACACCCTTGTTTGTCCCCTCATGACTACACCTCTGTTCATGCATGACTACTACACCTTACTTAACTATACATAATCTTGTTTATTCACCTAATGCCCTAGCGGCAAGGCGTGTAGTGTCCAGTCCACACAACTCGCGCTTATAAAACTTGATGCGACCGATTGCCTTCACTACCTCTCTGTCGATTTTTTCATGTCATTACTACGATTACCAGCGGTGGAGAGTGTTTTCAAAGCAGTAGCTTTGAACAGTACTTTTATAATATCCATTTCCCCAGTGACTACTAATCTTACAGTTTTCTTTTTGCTACAGTATAGACCATAACAGACAACTACTTAGCCGTGGTTACTGACTTCACCCTACCTCTCACGACTACGCCTCTGTTCACGTATGTCTATAAACCTTTTCCTCAGACAACTACAATTCTGTACACACATGACTACACCCTTGCTTCCTGACTATTATGCCTCTATTCACGCATGATTAAACCTCGACGTCTTTGTACAGTACGCACCACCGTTAGATAATCTTGTTCATCCACTCGTGCTCGTAGATAATGACGAGGCAACCGAAGGCCTTCACAAATGTACCTATGTCGATTTGTTTATGAAATAACTATGATTCGGTGAACGTTGTTTTCCAAGCTACTATTTATTCACATATCCTTTCTTAGTGACAACTAACCTTACAGATTTCCTGTTACTATAGAACAAGCCACACACTTGTTCAGACGTGCCTACTGACTAATCTTTAAACCCTTTTCGACTACGCCTCTGTTCACGTATGACTACACCCCGAATACTTCTTTGTTCACGCATGACTACGCCCTGACTACGTCTTTGTACACGCATGACTACATCCTGAATACATGTTTGTTCACACATGACTACTACACCTTACGCACCTGTACATAATCTTGTTCATCCAGCCGACGCCCTCGCGGCACGGCGTGCACTGTCCGCACGACTCGTGCTTGTAGAACATGATGAGGCGAGCGATCGCCTTGACGATGTCCGTGGACTTGTTCATTACGATGATGGCCGCTGTCCCGAGGGACGTTTGCGCTGCCACGAGCCCGTCGAAATCCATTATGGCCGTCTCGCATACGCTGGAAGATGGAAATGGTAAGTGTTAGAATACGAGGGCCATTTGAAGTTAGTAAAGATCTATTGTGGATTTTTTGGTCTTTCTTATAGTGAATAAATGCAGTGAGAAGAAACAAGATAAATGATTTTTTATTTTCCGCTGAAGTCGCTTTAAGCCGTCGCAATGGGTGTACCCAGGGAGGGGGCAGAGGGAGGCAGGTGCCCCTCCCTGCCTGTTCCCTGTCTGAAAGATATATCCTTTAGAAGTTTACATTATTTGTATTGTGTGTTAGGACAAAACCACAAGGGAAACGACTGCCCTGGCCGTCGCACCGCTCAGTTTTCAGAATTTACGTAAGAAATTACGTTTTAGTTTTTTTATTTCCCATTCGGTGAGGAAAACGTCGTAACAGAACCTGTGTACGCTTGCAAAACAACTAAGTGTTCTATGTGAAGCTTCCAATGGGCAGTGAGACCTTGTGGGAATAACATCCATCCCTTAGGCCTGCCCCTAACATTGGAACATAGACAGATGATATAGTATGCAAGTTTCACAAAACACTCACTCTTTAGGTATAAGCGGCGTCGAGGACCCCCCCGGGATGACCGCCAGCAGGTTATCCCACCCCCCTAGGATGCCGCCCGCGTGCCGCTCTAGCAGTTCTTTGAGCGTAATGCTCATTTCTTCTTCAACCGTGCAAGGAGTGTTGACGTGGCCCGAGATGTTGAACAGCTTGGTGCCCGAGTTACGGGCGCGGCCGAATGAAGCAAACCAGGCGCCGCCGCGGCGAAGGATTGTCTAGAAAAAATATTTTAGGGCCCATTAGGTGCATGAAAATTTTAACAATGTAGGAGAATAATAATAATCATCATCATCATCAGCCGGAAGATGTCCACTGCTGAACAAAGGCCTCCCCGTTAGAACGCCACAACGACAACACGCCACTTGCATCCACCGGTTGCCTGCAATTCTCACGATGTCGTCAGTCCACCTAGTGGGAGGCCTGCCAACGCTTCATCTTCCGGTTCCGCTTCCGGAAGATGGGTTTCCCAGGAAGCGAACTTTTGGTGTGGATGATGTAAAAATATATTGATTATTTGAGTTTTTTTGCAACTCCAATGTTGGAACCTTCGGGGTCTACTGCCTGTCGATAAAACCGAGATATTCAACCTCTTAAATGTACGATAGTCTCAATATTACATTTTAGTCTCCAGAAATTGCTTTCTGCTTATGTAATAATGTAAATGAGCAGTCAAATTTTTGCATGGATTTATGTGGTTGATTTTTTTATGTGGCAAATAGTTTACCGGTGCAACAGCGATGGTCTCCACATTGTTCACGGTAGTGGGGCACCCGAACAGCCCAATGTCAGCGGGGAATGGAGGCTTCAGCCTCGGCTTGCCCTGCTTGCCCTCGATGGACTCGATGAGGGCTGTCTCCTCCCCGCAGATGTAGGCGCCAGCCCCGCGGTGCACGAACACGTCGAAGTCGTAGCCAGAGTTACACGCATTCTTGCCGAGTAAGCCTGCTTGGTAGGCCTGGTTACATGGAATGAACATTTTAAAGTACTTTTTATTATACAATTTTTTTTTTAAACGAAGCAAACCACAAATTTATTGTACTGCTTAGTACTGCAATTTTCTTTTGCCAACTACTTTTTACTTGTTAGCTGTACTTGCATTATCATGCAAAAAAAGCCAATCCAACCAATGGAAGTGGATGGCTAAAATGACTTATGGATTACCCCCATAAATGCTCATTCAATTTTATTCAAGTGCTTCTGTTATGTGTGCAGTAATCTTCACTTTTCTAATAATATTTATTGATTCCTAATAATATTAGAAATGTAAAAAAAAATAATGTAGTATGTATGGAGATAGTCGGAGACCTTGGGAAGGACATAAGATAGCTTTTATCCTGGATAAATGCATAGACTTATATGGTTTCCTATACAACAAGAATTTAAAAAAACATAATAACTACATAATTAAATTCTGCATTATGATGCCAATTAAGAAATAATGTAAGACAACATCAAATGGCATTTTATAATCATTTTTGTGATAAAGGAACATGCCTAATGATCATTAAGTGTTGGTGAGGTCATTAATTTCACAACTAAACTATTGCATTTTATTGTACCAATTTGTGCAAATAATTAATTAAATTACCAAGTAACGTTTGAGGGTCATTGTTTCATTTTCACATAAGTTACGCTCTGCTGAAAATGCATATTTTGGAATACTTGGCCCTCACATCAATTTGCTGCATTGTGATTGGAAAACATGATTAATTAGGCTATCACTTACTATAGCTCTGTTAAATATTAATCTATGATAACTATACATAAATCGAGTAACGGAGTGGTCATTGATGTCCCCATGTATGAAAAAATGGTCTAAACCACCATGTTATCTATCTTATATGCTTTTTAACCGTGCAAACCATTCCTTTTTGTTAAGTTGGTTATAACATTAAATTAGTCTGTAAGTTAATTTTTTTTATGGCTTAAGTGCACCTATGTGACTATGCCAGCCTCATTGGAAGACTCGATTAATATCTTCTTAGATCCTCTTTCATTTTTTTAGGGCCCTGTTGGTAGATCGGATTGATTAAGCAAATTTAAATGACATTAGCCATAGCCGTCTTACCTCTGCAATTGCCACTTGAAGGTTGCTTGCTTCGTTGTAGAACTCTCCTCTGATGTAAATGTATGCTGCCTTAGCGCCCATAGCAGCTCCAGCAATCAAACACCCCTCTACAAGCTTGTGAGGGTCGTGCCGCATGATCTCCCTGTCTTTGCAGGTGCCAGGCTCTCCCTCATCAGCATTCACTACGAGGTATCTTGGACGGCCATCATCTGGCTTGTTCATGAATGACCACTTCATACCAGTTGGGAAACCAGCACCGCCACGGCCACGGAGACCAGAAGTCTTCATTTCGTCTATAATAGCCAAGAGTGAACTAATTTATATAACTATTAGATTTATTCCAATGGTTGTATATTCTAATAGTAATGTTTATTGGTTGTAGGTATTAACAGTAAAATAGTCAGTCTTTTCTGAGATAGGATAGATTAAGTACCTACCGTATTACTTGTATGGGAATACTATAGTGTTCTAAAAATGCTAAGCTAAATAATGGTTTGTTTACTCCTGATTGTAATTATTTAACTCAGTAATCTGTCTGAACCATCTACTTACTAACAATCCAGTCAGTGCCCTTCTGGATAATCTCCTTGGTCATATACCAGTCGCCGCGGCACAGTGCCCCCTTCAGCCTCCAGTCGTGTCTGCCGTACAAGTTCGTAAACACTCTATCGGCGTCTGCCAAGGGCCCGTACTTGGCCTTTGCCGGAGGCGGCGTCTGCGTCTGCTGGAACCGCACGGGCACATTGTTGACGCTCACCAACGGCCCAACAACGCCTGAAAAACACCAAGAGACGTCAACATTATGTAAGCTTCAGCACTACGCACTATAACACTTCACGCTCTAGGAATAACTCTAAGCAATTTGACTATTCTAAATCGCTGCGTAATGTTTATAAGAATGTAGAATTTTGAGTTGATGCATTAATTTACCCAATTGAGACTTCGTCCCCTGAATTATTCGCGTTAGCGCACCAGCCATTTTTCCAGAACTGCTGGCCAAAATGTCACTGACTGAGCTGTCATTCCAAACATATGGACACTTTTTTTATCATGTTTAAACCAAATAGATGCTAGTGAATTGGCCTCCTACTAAATTAATTGAGCGTTTATTTCATTAACTCTAACTCATCTGTCAATTATTCAAAAGTTGTCAAATATTTATTATTTTATTCCTATGTTTTATTCGCTCAGACAGAAATTAAACCTTTGTTTTGTTTGCGTAGATTACCAACGAAGTAAATTAATTTATTTTATAGTTCTCTACCTACTCGCAGAATTATGTAAATAGTGTTCTGCGCTGTAAAAGGTTGAAATGGTGTATATTAGTACGTTTTTCGCTGTTATGATTTTCGCATCGCCGCTAACATTACAAAGTAGTTCGTGAATTTTTGTGTTGATTTATTATCATTAGACTATCTTGAAGACGTTATCTTCGTACCATATTTAATTGTACTAGCGACCTTTAAGCCGAGTCTTCTACCCATATAACTGTGGACATTGCATTGCACATACATTACACGATTTGCCAATTTATTCGTAAATTTCAGGCAAAGTTGTAGCAGCGATGGCTTCAATCCCAGCCGTCTCAACGCTTTCCAATCGCGTCATAAGGGTCCTTGGCTGCAATCCGGGACCCATGACACTACAAGGTACCAATACATACCTTATTGGCACAGGAAGAAAGTAAGAAATCATTTTATTATATTCAGATTGACCTTTGATCCATAGAGGTTATAGCCTCGGGTCCACATAAAATTTCTGTTTTCACAATTTGAACCCAAAATCAATCAAGTAAAGTTCAATTTTTTTTTATGTCCTCAAGTGAGGTCCGGGGGATCCAGGAGGATAGTTTATTTTATTTTTAAATTAATTAAAATTTCTTTCCGTAAACTGCAATACTATTTTTGCGTTCTGATTACACTATTTGAGTCTGTTAAAAAAACTGCTGGAATTTATTTTGGATTCATGCCTTTAAAAAAATATCCTGGTCTGCATCGAAAAGAGTTGTCTGTATGCATATCACCTTTTTTTTAGCCGGATCCTGCTGGACACAGGAGATAAGGATGTTAAGGAATACCAAACAAATCTAGCCAATGTTTTAAAATCAAATCAAGTGAACATAGAACACATTCTGGTGACACACTGGCACCATGACCACATTGGAGGGGTTGAAAACTTACATGGCTCTATTGCTAGTAATTATATTTAATTATTTTTCTATAGAGAACTAAGTTGTTGAATTTCTTACTAAGATTAATGCTCCATTTAAAAAAATATTTTTGAGTTACATATACTGTAACTAGAACACATAAAAAAATTCAGGAAAGAAATGCTAGAGCTGGGAATTTAACCTGGGTCTTCACCAGTCTGGGCCGCAAGCTGTACCCAACCCATACACTATCAGAAAGCACACAAACAAAAATCAGAAAGTCAAATTTTCTGAAGTTCAATAGTGACCAAACTTAATTAAGTCAAGTCAAACATTAAAATTCATCATAATTTTCAATTGTTCAGAGTCTAGAACCTTTCTAATTTTATTCTGTTCATTATTTTTGCTTTAGTATTATTATAGTCATACTTCTATCATCTTAACAGATCAGGCTAAAATCTGGAAGCACAAAAGATCTCCAGAAGACAGCCCTGACAACAAACTACCACAGTCTATACCTATAAACTGGCTAACAGATGGACAAGAGATTACAGTAGAGGGTGCAACCATCAAGATTCACCATACACCAGGCCACACCACTGACCATGTCATTGCCACATTGGCAGAAGACAATGTTTTGTTCTCTGGAGACTGCATATTGGGTGAGGGCACTGCGGTGTTCGAAGACCTGTTTACATATATGCAGAGTTTGCAGAAAATCTTGGATTTAAAGCCTGGAGTTATTTATCCAGGCCATGGAAATGTTGTTGATGTATGTTGTAAATTTATTTTTTATCTGTTGTTACCAAGGCCTTATCCACATAGCTTGGTTATTGCTATTGTATACTTTTGCATATACATATTATACCTATTATTTTGGGATAAATAAATAAATATCACAGGACAATTGACGCCATTGACCTAATCCTAAAGACATTGGATAAACATAATGTTCTTAAACAGTTACATACTTAAATACATATTTAACACCCAAGATTAGAGAACAAACATTTGTATTTTTAATACAGATATCTGCCCCGACCGGGGATCAAACCCAGGACCTGAAGCTCCACAATTAGGTTCTCTTCAATATACTGGGCTATACGGTCATATCAGTGATTGACTACTTTAAAATATAAATGTTTCGATTGTGTAACACCCAAAGGGATAATAGTACTTACTTTTTTCTTCCAGGATCCAATAAAGAAGATAGAATACTACATAGCACACAGGAACCAAAGAGAAAAACAGATACTGGACACACTAAAAGCAAATGCAGGAAAAAAGCTGACCGAAATGGACCTAGTAAAGATTATTTTACACTGAAATACCAGAACATCTGTGGCCCGCGGCCGCTTATAACGTTAATCATCATTTAACTAAGCTTACTAAGGAGAATAAAATTAAATGTGTGATGGTAGAGGGAGAGAATAGATGGCAGTATGATGGTACTTGTGAGTGCTCGAGCAATTTGTAAAATAAGTCAATTGAAATTATTTTCTTTTAAACTACAGTAATAAGAATAAGAAAAATATGTCTTATGTTATTACGACATAGTCTCTACTGGGCTGACTCGTGCGCACGATTAATATGCGTTAGTGAGAACAGAGAAAATGAGGATTGCTTTCTATCTAGCAATCTACTGTTGATTAAAAATAAATAATTATATCTCTGATACTTATGTGAATATTTTTTATGACTAGGTATTTTGTTAATGAAGTTGTTAAAAGAAATAAAAATAATTATGCAAAATTAAATATCAATTTATTTTGATTTTATGGATACATCCTTAAAACAAAACAGTTATTTCTTAGCCATAAGAAGTTCCTTTCATACCAATAGGTATCACTGAGATAAAAGAAATAGAAATAAATTAAAAATAATGTACATCATACTTTGACAGTTGGCCCAATAATGAGGCAGAGAATTTAGCTGCGCCTATATTTTCGACTTTATAGTACTACATTTCGATTTGGTTATCTGGTTAAGTACAAAACCATCGAGCCCATATTGTCTAACGCAGAATCACAATGCTTTCGTCACTTCTTTCCGTCCAACGAACGGTGAAGAAAGATACAGGAATGCGAGCGCTAGCACGCTTAGCAATATGAAATAGGCTTAATTATCACACAGCAGCGGAATTTACTACTCGTTTCATTAGTAGAAACAATTTGGTACTTACTTATGCTAAATTTTACACGCAATATTGAACTATTTATTATATCTGCCCTGAGCAATGAAGTTGATAAAAAATAAATTACAAACAGATATGATTTTTAAGACATTATTTTTCTCAAACATGACATGAAATATTGTTACAAATAATAGGCCGGGAAGTATCGCGCTGCAGGCGCTGCGCTTCGCCTGCCGGCGCGCGGTCACTCTAGCGGCTTGCGAAGAGATTTCATACAACTTCCCGGCCGCTGGCCGGCAATGCGAACGTCTTTTGTTTCAACGCGTGCTCTACGGCACCGCCCCCAGACCCAGCGCAGCCAGCGCGACACGCGCGCACACAACACGGCCACGAGACTAGTGTCCCGCCAGCGTCATTTCTTGTTTATTTTTATTTTATTTCATGTCATGTTTGAGAAAAGCACTATACAAGCCTCGGCCGGAGGGGGGTTGCTGGCCTCTCATCCCTATCCGGCCTCGCTACGCTCGGCGTCTATAATATCTGCTTGGCCGGCAACCCCCTACTTCCCGGCCTCTACAGTAATGTACTATTACTTATCTTTTTTACATTATCAGCACGTTGATTTGCTGGGTTATTAACTCTAATCACAAACAAGAAGAGTGACCAGACCGATTCTTGATGCCGGAGGTTGAGATTGCATTTGGACAAAGCCACGGCGTAAAAATAACAAACAGTGAGGAAACTTAAACTTATGCCCACTTTTGAAGCGTTGAAGGCTTTCAGGGAGGCATTGGCAGCAGAACACTAGTGATAACTGAGTTGATTTAGTGAGTAATAGAAAAGAGGAGCTTTAGAAAAAAAACAAATGGTTCAGTGGGCAAAATAAGGCCGAGATTTAGGTTCTATAGAATAGACTCCATATAATGCAACTACATGTACGGAGTAGGACCGCATCCTTCCAAACTCTCATTCGCAAACCCAGTACGTCCACTGGTCATATTACGCTATGGCAAAGCAATCGTGTAAGCCAGGGCTCAAAACTTGAACTTGTCATAACAAAAACTTGTCTATTTGTATCGTTTCCATGATTCAAAAGTGCTTTCAAAGGTTGAAATATTCGCGCATTTTAACAAAATGCTTTGTGCGCAGGTACCTTTATATCCGTTGTAACATATTTCCAGTTATGTAAGGTGATGAAACCGGTTTGCTGGTCAAATACCTTATTTAAGAACTAAGGGGCTTTAAAAAAATGTACTCTTACACGATAACAATATTTAATGAGGTAACAATACTATCGCCGGACCATTTTGGGCATCGGCATCAAATCCGAGTCGTCTATGAATCTGTGGTTGTCGATGAAGTCTAGTAGCCGCTCCTTTGTGACGGGGTCTCGTATACTTTCGCATACCGCTGAAATAATAATAACATTGTTATAGGTTAAATAATAGGTACTCCGTGGGGTGGCCGGACAAGAATAGCTCCCCCCCATCTCATTCCGTTGGGTGTCGTAGAAGGCGACTAAGGGAAAAATCCAGAAGACGGGCAGCAGCGTCTTCTGCGTACACCATCAGCATAACACTGCGATCCCCAAGCCGCCTGCCTAGCGTGGGGATTATGGCAACCCCCCCGCCCCCCTCCAAATATGACAGGTACAAATAAGCCGCGGCCCCTAGTCCCCGGCAGCTCCTTTATCCCTGGCCTTGGTAGCGGGCCTGGTTACGGAGGAGCAAGGGGTGCGAAGAATCTCCGCGTGACTCCCCGCTACCATCCCCACCGGGCATTGGCCCTGGCCACGCACAACATTCGCACGCTGAAGACGAAACGTTGGCAGGCCTTCCACCAGGTGGACTGACGACATCGTGAGAGTAGCGGGAAACCGGTGGATGCAAGTGGCGAGTTGTCGTTCATTGTGGCGTTCTAAGGGGGAGGCCTTTGTCCAGCAGTGGACGTCTTCCGGCTGATGATGATGAAATAATAGGTTACTTGCAGTAAATAGAGTTATCCTAGAGCATGGCGGGGATGGAATCCAGGTAGTACCAATACATTTTATTTCTGAATCAGATCACTTCTTGGAGTCGAGATAACCCACGTCGTCTACTATGTTCTTCCCCAGTACTTCAAACTATCTTTAAGCCCGGTTTAGACTAGCAAGAAAAATCGTGCAAGTTGCACTACTTTGAGAGGCCGTTAATCCAAATAGCATGTAGTGGTCAATCTAGCACCGCAATACAATGCAAGTCTAAACTGGATCATAAGCCGAGTTTAGACTTGCAAGAAAAATCGTGCAAGTTGCATTACAACGTGATTCCATACAAATTGCCTAAGGTACACAACCAATTAGAAAAGTCTGAAAATCTTGATTTTTTATGTCAATACCCAATATAATCTGACCCCACACTGCGTACGTTTTGGTAAGGAGCAGGGCTCTGCTTACACTGGATTTATTAAATCACTCGGAAAAAGCGGGAAATATCTTTGCTTTTTCTTTGCTTTACGATTCCCGTTTACATACCTATAAATGGGTACGGAACCCTCGGTGCGGTTTTAGTATAAGGTATCAATTACTTGCCACCCTCGGCCACCTTATACTAAAGTGAATTCTGGTTACCTATAAATAGAACTCATTTTTAGTAAAAGGTGGCCAGTAATTGACGATATAGGTGCCCTACGAGTTTAATTTATTGACGAAGAAAAAAAAAGTACTCACATTTGGCTGTGTTATAGCTATTAGGGTAGGACTTGTCAGTCCGCTCCCTCATGAACACCCATTGGTTGTTTTCAAACGTGCACTCGATTATCTTGTTGTTCAGGTGTTTGATGTCTTTCGTGACCTTCATGTTTGCGAACGGCGGCTCCAATTGACCCACGAAGAGGTGGCCGACTTTTTTCGGTACGATACTGGAAGTTATAGTAAATTTATTACAACAGTATCATGAACGTTAGACTGAGACTGTCTCACAGATCAAACTACAAAGATATTGAAATATGTAACACGACCTTAATATTAGGTCAATAAAGTCGCGTATATTTTTGTAACTTCGGCCATATCAATCCTATTCTATTCTATATTTTTTTTATATGATAGGGGAAACGAGTAGCCGTTTTTTTATTTAAGTGTATTTTATGTTCATACCAAACTTAAATTCGATTTCAGCATAGGTACAGTCAAGGAAATTCATTTACGTCCCAGGGTCCCTTTTCATAATCATTTTTGTCATGACTTCTTTAGGAGATGTATGGAATGTCAATATGACATTAGTAGCACAAAGGTTCCACCCTGGGTAGTGATTTAATTTCCTTGACTGTACCTAATAGTTATATAGTTAGTTATAGTTATTGACGACCGGATGGCCAAGTAGTTAGAGAACCTGACTATGAAGCTTGAGGTCCTGGGTTTGATCCCCAGCCGGGGCAGATATTTGTATGAATAATATGAATGTTTGTTCTCGGGTATCGGATGTTTAATATGTATTTTATGTATGTATTTATCTATATAAGTAAGTTTATCCGTTGCCTAGTATCCATAGTACTAGCTTCGCTTCGTTTGGGACTAGGTCAATTCAATTGGTGTTGTCCCATGAAAAAAAACTTTTAGGCGAAAATAAATACCTGAACAAACAAACATTTCATCATCATATCAACGGTCTACTACTGTTGAACATAGACCTCCGGTCATGTCACATAAAAATCACGATGATGATAATGATAATACACTCACCCTTGGCCCCCTTCCATGACTATTTTGAGTCTGAAATCAACACTGTTCATGTTGCTTGGCTTCCATTTTAGTACGTCCTCACATGGTCCAGGAACGTAAGGCTAGAAAACAGAATTAGATTTAGACTTTAGTCAGTGGCGTGTGGCGCCATCTATCGGAACTATAACAAATAAAGGACTCCTACGTTGAATGAGGTCTTCTTGACAGGCGAAATATCGATAGATGGCGTTACTATCATCATGTCCGTTTGAAGTTACTTGCTGGCTATTGGCTCATTTAGGATGATGTCATGGACAAGAACCATTAATGGTTTTTGTTTCCGTTAACCCAAATTTTAAGAAACGGACTCTACTTTTTTTTTTCATTGAATAACACTAATGTTCAGATAAGTGATCATCATAACTAGTGAAGTTCATGAACGGTGAGCTATGAGGCAATGAATTCTTGTTGTCATTACTGGATACTACTGTGCTTAACGTCTTCACCGCCGCAAAACAAACGAAGTAACGTGCTCTGTACGCCACAGAAAAACCAGCGTCAAATCAACTTGATTTTTATTTCCATTGCAGAAGGATTGATTTCGAGTTGAATGTTGACCATGTATACCGTGGCGTGTGAGGCATTTCATTGGCTGTCACGACTAGATGACGGGCGGTGAAAAGGTTAACATGTCCATGATTGGTGCCGTCACCCTAATTATTTAACCAATCACAAACTTGACGCTTAATTCTGTGTACCTTGCTTAGTTCTGTGTACCTTGTGCCCCGCAGGGGACGTACAAGTACTATAGTCGGGATGAGATGACTTAGACAGTAATCAGAGACTAACCTCCTTCGATGGCTGAAATATCAAACCATCGGGCTCGTGCGACAGTGTTTTGGCGAATTTCTCTCCTAACAGCTGATGCGCCATTCGCACCTCGTAGAACTGTTTCAACCTGACGCGGAACGGCTCGCGTTCGCGATGTATTAACCTCTTGTTTATTGCTTTTAACCTGGAAACATTTTGATTATTACTTCGAAACTCATCATCTCAGCCGTGGAACGTTCATTGTTGGATATAGGCCTCCCCCATAGACTTCCAGTTGCTTCGGTTGGAAGCCGCGGCATTAACCAGATCATCCGTCTAACTCGTTGGTGGACATCTAAACTAGATATGGGTAAATACGGATCTGAAGATTTAACCTTTTCGACGCCAACGACTCATATATACGCAGCGCAGGTTCCACGCCAACGACCTATATATACGTCCATTACTTCAATGCAAAAACAACCTTCAATCAATTGCGTTAAGGTTCAATTTTAGGCATTGCAACATTTGACGTGGCGGCGAAAAGGTTAAAATAGTCAGGGGGGCTACTACAAAATTCGAAAATCGAAGTTAGTATCATACCGTCCCTCTCACTCTCGTATTAAATAATATTAGCGTCAGCGGGACGGCAAGATACGAAGTTCGAATGTTGCACTTCGTAGTATAGAGCCTAATCCTGAAGCGGATCCGAATCCCTTATCCTATCGGAATTATCGGATCCAACGGTCCGCTCTCGGTGATTCAGCACTCACTTCGCTTTCGTTCAATCGTATCGGATTGGATGTGATTGAACGAATAGTTTCGGATTGAATGGATCTTCGGGCGCTCAGCCGGTATGCCGGTTGTAAATCCGAAATGACTCGCAGATTCAAGAAAGTCATTAATACGAATCGGCACTTCAGTACCTCGGTAACGAACCGATCCGGACAAAATCGGACAAGAATAGAATGGCTTAGTTCCCTACAAACAAATTAATGATCACTGGAGGAAAAAAAATATGTTTAAAAATACAATACAGTACTCACCTAGGATTAATAATTTCATGTTCTATATAGTCCATTCTCATTGGGAAGAAGGCCTTTTTGGACACGTCCTGACCCTCGAACCTTATTATGTCGTAACACAGATATCTTGGTATTTCTTCACCTTCCACTTTGTCTATTACCATTTCCTAAAAACAACATAAACAAGTTTACATTGATGATATGGGTGCTTCCAGTTGTCCTATTGACCAAAATTCGGTATGAAGGTCTTAGGCTGCATTTCCACCAAAGATGTGCGAGGATGTGTTTTTCATGAACCAATAGAAACGCTTCATTTACCTATCCTCACACAGCACATCACTGGTGGAAGCAGCTGAGCGGAGCGAGGCGAGGTAAATGAAGCGTGTCTATTGGTTAATGAAAAACATTCCTTGCAACACATCCTAACACATCTCTGGTGGAAACGGAGTCTTATAGCACAACAAATAAGAGAAGCTTGGAAATCGTATTTTTATGTGTCTGTGTTTATTTATGTAAGTAACCATCTAAAATAACCTCTAAGGGGCTCTGCTATCACTGGATATACATATTATACAGGGTGGAAAGTTGAGATGGGGCAGCAATACTGAGTTAAGACACTAACTTTAGTTAAACTGTTCAGTTTTTAGTTGTCTACATACTGTTTAATTTTCTTTAAGCATAAAGGATTCATATTCGTAAAAAAACACCATGCGAAAGTTTCACTGCAAATAAGTACCCTACGAACTGTATGGAAAAAGTTATCTTTGATTTGTGGGTGTTCTAGTACTCTAACCTTAGTTGGTCTCAAAGAGTGTTTTAATCCTTTTTTTCGCTGGCTGTACATTTTATCAAAAATCTGTGAATGTTGATTGTCATCACTCAAAAAGTTAGTAAAGGTCTCCTAATAGTATTTTCGCGTAGCAGCAAGGGATCCAGTAGCTGCCCTCGCTGCCCCATCTCAACTTTCCACCCTGTATACCTACAAATTTGTACGGAAGTCTCGGTTCGCCAGTTCCGACTCGCATTTGACCAGTTTTTTTTTAATAATACAGTCACTAATTGATCAATATTGATTGGTGGTGTTGATGTTAGATTTTTTGATAAATTCTGCAAATTATTTTCGTCGTATGAGAACTTACGCCGTCTAATAGAGTATCCCTCAGGTGTTGTCTCAGATCTTTCCTGTTGACAAACCGCAGCCCGAACACTTTGAACACGCAGTTGTCTCTGTCTATCATGTACACCTCTCCCTCTCCGTCGATGAGCATCATATATCTGGAATTTCAAAGTTTACTATCTCAAAAACGTCACAACCGATTTTAATGAAACTTAGCTAAGAACCATCTCGATTAAACTTTTGATAAAAAAAAAACGGATCAAAAATCAGTCTACCCGTTTGAGAGCTACGATGCCACAGACAGACAAAGAGGCATTGGCGTTAAGCTTATAACAGTTAGGGTGACCCTTTACACCGTATCAGCCAGGGGCTAAAAAAAAATAGGTAAAATAAGGATTTTATAAACCAAACAAATAAAATCTGAGGTGACCTAGTGGTTTTCCCTATGGCCTCTCAAGCAGAGGATCGTGGGTTCGAAATTCATGTGCAAAATTAATTTGAAATTCACCACGACTTTTACGGTGAAGGAAAACATCGTGAAAAAACCTGCACAAACCTGCGAAGCAATTCAATAGTGTGTGTGAAGTTCCCGATCCGCAGTGGGCCCGCGAGTGAACTATTCCCCGAGCCCTCTTATCTGAGAGGACGCCTGAGCCCAGCGGTGGGACGTATAAAGGCTGGGACGATGATGAAACCCAACCAAACCCACCTGACACCATCAGCCTTCCACGACACCCTGTAGGGCTTCTCGTGCAGCTTCCTCAGATTGGTGACGTCCATGGAAACCGGCTGCGACCCCGGGAACCCGGTCTTCGGCCACTCGCAGAACTCCTGGGCCTTCTGCTGCACTTCCAACAGCCGGGGTTGCTCGTTGAACGGCTCCACTCCGCGGACCCCCGGCATGAATACTGTTTTCTTCATTGTTGTCTCTTTGCGCCCTTTTTTGGGTTTGGGGCTGCAATAGAATACGGTATTTGACAACTCCTGATTTTGCCATATCTTAATATTATTATGAAAATATAGATAAACAGATAGTGTTTAGCGAAGAGAAAATTTAAATCGGTTGAAAATTGGATTTATAGTGATTTTTTGAAAAATCTATATACCTGTCTCTTTCTCAAACGCTTTTCTCTATGCAGCAAGTATGGCGGTAATGGCGTGTGACGTCACATGCCAGTATGTCTTTCTCTGTCTAATCTTGAATTTCAAACCTTTATAACTTTGTTATTTGTAAAGGTAGCTTAAAAATTGTTTTTCTATTCGATAACAGGCATTGTGTAGTTTTAATTTATAAAACATATACAAAATAGTCAAATACCGTATTGGCACCTGGTTGAAGTGACTCGAATCGGCCGACGTTTTAGTTAGAGTTGAGTTGTGGCAACGTAAAAACGTGTACAGTTGTACAATCAAATGCAAAGATATCGACACGGCCAAAGTTACAAAAATATGTATACACGGCCTTAATGTTAAGTGCATAAAGTCGTGTATACATATTTTTTGTAACTTTGGCCATGTAGATATCTTATTACTTGACCGTACCGTCAATATAAGACGCAACGATGAACAGTCAACCACAAAAAGATCGCTACTGCCAAAGTTACAAAAATATGTACCTATACAGGTGTAGTAAAATTGCATCGTGAGTTGACTGATGTTGCATAAAAAAAATCATGTCTAATATTAGCGGTGGAAATTTTAGGATTTATCCCGATCCCGTGGGAATTTTGGGATAAAAAGTAGCCTAAGTGTTATTCCAGACTTTTAGCTCGTTTTTTTTTAATTTTAAAATTTCTGCTCAATTTTCATAATTTTTCTTCTGTAGCAACCTTCTACAAAGTATCAGAGAACGTATGAGATCGTTAAGTTGTTCTAGTTTACCCTGAGGGAGCGTTTTGTGAGGAGGTGGACTGTGAGTTGCTGGGAGTGCTGTCATCGAAATCTTCCGTCTCATCTTCTTCTGTAAAAAAAAAATAGAACGCATTTAGGACAAGGCTTGAGACGATCTTCAAATAGCTTAGATGTGAGCTTAATATAATGTGGTGTGGTGAGCTTGGGAATATAAATAGTCTTTTGGTCCATAAATGACATCACACATTAGGCGGCTTGTGACTAGAGATGCACCGGGTACCCGGCGGTTTCGGCACTTTTTCAGGATCCGGCCGGATACCGGATAATGATGCCGCGATAACGGGTAAGTAATACATACCAAACATACATAACAAAATAGCTAACTAAATAAATAAATATGTAATAGTTAACTAGCCAGGCCGGCTCCGGCCAGGTGGAGTGACGATCTGCGAAAGGCTGGTAGAAGCTGGATGCGTCTAGCCGAGGACAGGGCGCAATGGCGCTTTTTAGGGGAGGCCTATGTCCAGCAGTGGACTGCTATAGGCTGATGATGATGATGAGTTAACTAACCATCACACCAGTCCGGTTTCATGGGCGCCGCGGGGGTGTACTCGACGTCGTCGTAACGCCGGTACAACTCCTGTAGGTAGTCCTGCTTGTATATGCCTGGTGGTCTGTGAAACAACATTTAGGGGTCTACAAAGAGTTAAATATATTGACACGGATAACTCACGTCTTAAATCGAGTTTAGCTCGACATGTTTCAGGCTAATCCGTAGCCCTTCGTCTTCGGAGCAACACTGTCAAATGTAGGTAATGTGTGTAATGAAAATGTTGTTGAAAACGTGGGTAGTTATGTGCCGGTGTCAGTTTCGGCGGGTAGTCGCGCGAGCAGAGCGGCGGCGCGCAGTGCGCGTGTTGCAGCAGCCGCTGAGTCGCGTTGCTCCGAAGACGAAGGGCTACGAATTAGCCCGATATATGTCGAGCTAAACTCGATTTAAGACGTGAGTTATCCGGGTCAATATATTTAATATGAGTGAGTCTCACGGTAGTTTCATATTCAAAATCTACGAAGAGTTGTTTTAGAATTAACGTTGTAATACGTAGAATTATTTGGCATGGCATCAAAGATTCTACTGATATTATGTGTGTCTGTTAAGGTCTGGTCTATAGATCTGGCAGTCAAGATCAAATTCCGGGTTTTACTAAATACTCACGGGAATTTCCAAAAAAAAATACACAACGGTGTGCATTTACATTCTATGTTGAATGCAGGTGCAAAATTTAATGTCTTGTAGTATTGGATTGAAAAGTAGCCTATGTGTTATTTCAGACCTCTAGATACCTACATACAATTTCATTAAAATCTGGACGCTGTTTTTGTTTGAAGGAGTAATAATACTCACTCTCAAAAACTTTCGTATTCATAACATGAAGTAGGAGCAGGGTAGTACAGATCTATTGGATAATGTTTTTCTATCGTATTTTGTTGGAAAAGTGCGTATTTATTTTGCTTTCTGAATTAACTTCGGTAAACTTCAGTAAGCTAGTTGAGAAACCAAGATAAATACAAACTTTTCCGAAAAAATACGATGGCAAAACATTATTCACTTCACTACACCTGTAGTAACAACTAACCTCATTTTGGCGAATTCGATGATAGCAGCCTCGACGCTACAATCGAGTTGTTCAACCATGTACGAGACAAGTAGAAAGCCGGTGCGGTTGAACCCGTGGGTGCAGTGTACACCAATCACCTCTAACGGGTTCTGCGCTAGGAACTTGACCACTAGCTGGATGAATAGCCTGAGAATAAAGAAAAAAACTATGGCCCTCTACGGAGTAAGTATATGACAAAATCAGCAGCATGCCGTGTGCCGTCACTCTTAAATTATCATCATCATCATATCTGCCATAGGTTGTCCACTGTAGGATATAGACCTCAAGTTGCTTCGGTTGGAAGCAGCCTACATCCGTTTACTTTTGAGGAGTCCCTAAAGAATCATTGTGGACCTCTGGGCTCCGGGAAGCACATTTTGAGAATGCCTGCATTAGTCAATACTTACCAGAAGTTGATTATTAAACAAACCTGGTCTGATCCAGTGAAGGTGTCTCACCGTGCCCGCGACACTGCATCTTAACATATTTACAATCCATATTTTCAATCTCTGTCTTGTCATAGAATCTTGTTGTGTTTGTGAGGTCCACCCACATTCCGAGTTTAACCTGTAAACGAAGAGTGCATTGGTTTTAGTGTTCAGTATTTATTGAACACATTCGCGACCACATATTGCTACGCGCTACCCTCATAGCCAGTAGCAAGAAATTGCCTGGGTAGATTATTCAAGTGTTTCAACTGCCTCCTGGCTCTGGTCATCTCTTCACATCTTTTACAAATTGGCTGTAGATTTTGATGTTGTTTTCGATTATTTGTTAAAGTTCCTGTATTTATACCAGATAGCTAAAAAACTGTATCAGAATATTCAGTTATTTTTAATTGCAACATTTCTTACAACAGTTTTATAAAAATGACGCTTTGTTGGGGCAAGGGGATGTGTAATACTTCCTTTTTTTCATCAGAAATTTAACCGACATGTGCTTATGTTGTTAATTGATGTTTGTACAATAATGAATTGTTGAGACATAGTAAATTATATCATCACTACTTTGATAAAACTAACATCTCAAATCTATGTAAAGTAATCTGAACCTTGTACATCAAGTGTAGTTTACTAAGCATAATTATTGGTTTTAAGATACTAGCTTTTTAAGCCCTGGTATGCTAGGGACATGAATCTATGCCAAATTTAAGGCTAATCTTTTTAACTGACTTCAAAAAAGGCACTCAAAAAGGGTACTCAATTCGTTTTTTTTTTGTATGTTTTTTTTGTAATAACTCCGCCAATTGTGGTCCGAATTTCAAAATTCTTTTTTAGTTCTAAAGGACATACTTCCGAGGTGGTCCCATTGACACCAAGTCAGGATCTGATGATGAGATCTTAGAGAAATTGAGGGCAACCATTGAATTTTTAAAGCACACCTATAGCGATTTTGGCATTTTTAACATCAAGTCAAGTATTTACATTCAGAAAGTATTATTTGGTGAACTGGACCCGTTGTGAGATGCACTTTGGCTACAAATCACTAAATTATGAAAAAACAATTTTTAACAAAAAATGGAACCAACTTCAAAAACCTTCAAAATAATTTTCTACTACTTTGAAGTCAGTGCCTCAGCACAAGCCAGCAGGAGTGATTGAAGCCCAATATGTGGTATGTAGTTGAGGTAGACGACTTAGTTCCACTTCTGCTGGCTCGTGCTGAAGCACCAACTTCAAACTAGTACCTGGAAAATTATTTTCAAGGTTTTTGAAGTCTGTTCCATTTTTTTTTGTTTTTGCATTTAAATATACCGGTCAGTGCACTAGAGAATTCTGGATTGAATTGACAGGATCTTTCGCCAAGAATACAAATAAGGTGTCAAACAGAATCAATTTGTTTAGCAAACTTTGATCAATATCATTGTCCTGCTGAATTATAGGTATTTGTAATCATAAAAAATATACATTTCTAGATTTTAATCAACAGCACTCCAACATTGCATTACAGATTAAATATATGAGTGCCATAATCACCAAGCTTAAATGGGATGGGACCAGCAGGGCTACTACGAAAATCTAAAATCGAAGTTCGTATCATACTGTCCCGCCAGCATTTACATTATTTAATATGAGAGTGAGGGATGGTGCGATACGAGCTTCGATTTTCGATTTTCATAGTAGCCTTGCAGTCCTATTTCAAGCTGAACTAGGCTGGTCATGTCTGCCAGAGACAACCAGAATGAGGGGTTCAAAACATTACCATTGAGTTCCATCCATATAATACTTGGCTGGGTGGCTATATAATCCCTGGTATGCTTAGAATGTGGATCTGTGCCAAATTTAAGGCCTTCTTTTTGATTTCTTTATTTAATTCAGCAGAAGTTGTGCTTAATAAAACTATTGGGACTTGAATGTAGTTTTTTTTAGTTCCTGCATACGAGGGGGATTAACTCTAGAGTTACATTTAGGCTCAAGATAGAAGTATTTGTATTTGAATTACTTCAAAATAGTGATGGTGTCACAAAGTGAAAGTATGATCAGTATATTTTTAACGTTAAAAATAATTCTTTATTTGTGAATAAGTAATGTGTATTGCCTACAAGACAAGACAAAGCTATAGGGCCAGAAAGGCTGTTAAATGTTATTATGACATGATGTTTATAATAACTAGAGATTCTTGGCAATGTATCATATAATCAATTATTATAAAATGTACATTGCACTTGATTATTTAATGGACATTATTATAGCGATTTGGACAGCAGCCATTTACCTAAGCTATTTTAAAATCATCTGAATAGTGTGTGAGTGCCTTTGAAAAATCTTGTTTTGATTAATTTATAGTATGTTACAATATTCTCTCCAAAATTCAATGTTTTGTGTGCTTCGCACTCAGGTTGGCCAGTGCAAGGAAAACCTTGCAAAGTGGGGCTTCCTGAAAAACCCAAACACCTAGTGTGGCTGTGGAACGGCTTCCCAGAGCATTTCGCATTTGATGTACTGCCTAGCATGCTTGTCCACCTGTGCTGAGCGAGACCTTCGAGATGCAACGGACAGGGCTATAAACACCGCTACTTTCTGGTCGTGGATACTTTGAATGAATGAAGCCATCAACACAAGAAGAAGAAGAAGAATGCTTAGTGTAATTCAATTTACAACCGTTTTCTATATACACAAAATCTTATTCATTAGAAGTCTCCTAAATTCTTAAACATGTCCTTAATTAACATAAATATTGAAAAAGGCTCCTGCAGCAGCGAAACAAACAAAACATCTGACACGTCTACTCTATTTTTGACTTCATGACTTACTTTCAAACTTTTCATGTACACAAAGAGCATGGACGGCGTAAAGCGGTTTTCCTCAGGCACTTTGTCATTGAACTGGTGACCCAACGGAGTCTTGAAAGCCAAGAACTTGCCAGCAACCAGACCTGAAGCTTTGCGAGGGCATTTCAGCCACCGATTCGGTATCGGGCCAGAGTCCCTGTACGACATTATCACTTTTTAGGAGATTCTTACACGAATACTTTAATCTGAAGACAGTTTGGCACACATTTATAGCTGAATGTGTTGTTGTTTTCCCGAATATTATATTTTTATGATTTTCCTTTCGTGTAAGTAATGCACAAATAGCATCACACACTCAGGAAAAGTGACAATTGATAACTGTCAACGACGTCAGGTTCGATTGACATTTTTGGGACAAAGATGCCAGTATTATAATTTTAAATACCACGTCAGTCTTTCTGAAAGTAGGTTTTCGACTGACTTGGAAAAAAGTATGATTTTTTAGCACAGTAACGCCGTCTTGCAGGAAAAAATAAATCTAGATTTAGTAGTTAATCCAGGCTTAAGCTTGACAGTTCCATACAATTTGACACTACTAAACTGAGCTTAACGCTAACTCGAGATTTATGTGTTTCCAGCAAGTAGCCATAAAACCAGAATGTTCAGAGACCAAATAAAACAAGCTAAACAGAGCTATTGTAAGAAATACAATACTGCAACAAAAAATAAAAATTATCAAAAGGTGATTAACGACGACGTCGGGGGACGGGGCAAAGGGTGCAATTTTTTTTTCAGTAGAGAATTCCTGCTCCATCTTCGCATTCACAAGCCATCTTTGATCACAGAGTACTTTTATTGTTATACTAGTAAAACCAGGCTCTTTAAAGTTCAATCTTCTGTAGCTCGATCGTATTTTAAATATTTTTCTCGGCTGTGTCTCTGTCTGTGCTGTTTTTTGCCAGGTGAGGTTGCTGTAAAGGTGCAACCTCATGCAGTCGCTCATCGCTCGTTTGTAGTGATTAAATCTGGTCACGTGACCCTATTTTGAATTTCCCGCGACTCAAAAAAGTAGCGTCAATTCGCCACGTCTAACGGCAGCGTCAACATGGCTGCTTGAAGGAATATTAGAAGCTGCTTTCTTAATCTCATTTAGTAGCAGACGTGTCAGTAGTACAAATAAAAGAAATTGGAATGAATGAAAATAAAAAGTACTTAGCAGTGTTTTTTTCCGAAATTGAAGAGGTTTTTTTTACAGCAATAAAGCTCAACATTTTCAGCTTTGTTACAATATGTCACGAGACCAGATTTGAGGCTGGAAACGAGCGTTGAGCGGTTATATGAGGCCGCACCTTAAAAGAAAGCGTCTGCAAAGCTTAGTAGTTAATCCACAATGTAAGTACCAAGTAATTTTTATAACTGCTTAAGAAACCAAATTAAATGTAAAAATAAAATAAAAAAGAAGAAATTAAATAACTTAATTAAAACTAAAATGAAAACTAGTTGCATAAAACTATTTAAATTAAACCTAGAAATGGCTGGCATGGTATTGTGTATAACAGGGTGGCAGCATGCCCTGTTGACTAGTTATGCTAATTCTTTGAGTAAGATAGCTGCCTGCCCTTTGATATTACCTATCCTACCCTGCAACAGGCGAAAAGAAGATAACGTAGCAATTTTTTTTTTTTTTTTTAATTAAAACTGCAACGCTTCTGTTTTAGATACTTGTTTCTTGAGTCAGAATATTGAAATAAATAAATAAAAGCCAATAGCTGAGTAATGTGAACATAATACTTGCTTCTGTTAATCTAAGTTGTTAATTAAATTAAACAAAAGAACAGAAAAGTATTTTCGTTCTACGGAAAAAAAAGATAAATGTCATTCTCCCATGCGTTCAAAAACTTATCAATGGCATTTGAATATTAACTATAGTCAAATATGCAAGGTGTTAGCAAAATACTATAGTGCTTTTACAAATGCGAAGGTATGTTTAGTTTTCTATAATTTTTATAAATATTTTCTGTCCTTTAAAATCATATTTTACGTTTAGGTTTTGAACTGCACTTCACTATTTTTAGCAGTTGATCAAGAGTGGCAACATAGCAATAAAAGTAAACATTGTTGTTTCTTTCTAATCAAGGTGAGAAGAGAACATCAGAAAGAGATAAAAAATAAAAGCCATTCCTATGTTGGTCGCACTTGAAGTTGGTATTTGCCAAGAGCCTGCCATTTTGTAAGATAGAAGGGAGATAAAAAATAGTTTTATGGTGTTAAATTTTTACATAAACTTCGTTGCCATTTGTATTAAGGCTCAAAACAAATGTTTAAATGGACGCATCGTCCATTATAACTCAGGTGTCACGGGATGACGAACAATTAAACAATTATGGATCCGACAGAGGTAAATCTAAACCGAATTACACCTGTTACTGGCATCAAATTGGAGCGTATAGTGTTACCCATAGTGGTTTATAAATATTTGTGAATTGTGTGTGTTATCGAAGCGGTGGTTTATTTTGTGTTACATTATCGTGCGTGAGTCGCGCACGCGGGAGTAGAAGTAAACAATTGGAACGGGTGGACGCAATAAACATTCTTGGAACAACCTTGAGACCTTGTCTTTACTTACACTAGTCCCACGTCAAGTGAGTGCTTCCGGATATTTGATTCTGAGTGTGATTTTAGGGTCATCCCCTGGCGGCCAGCATAGCGAGGGTGATGGCACGCCGGTGTCATCAACACCCCTGGGCAATAAAAAGTCTGGGGGTGGTGGATTTCTCCGGTCTTTGCTGTGTTGTTGGCGCGGAGGGCGCGGGAAAGGTCCTCCCGGGAATGGCGCCAACAGCGTGGACGGCCGGGCTTCGCCGCCGCTTCTGGTCATGGCGGAGCACGCGCCCCGGCCGCTCCTTCCGCCAGTGAGACACCAGGACATGCATAAAAAGTGTATGGTCATTGATTTGGATGAGACTCTAGTGCACAGCTCCTTTAAGGTATGTTTATCTGCATGTATACTATTCATTTATCCATCTTTCCCTGCACTGGCACTAAGCATAGACAGCACAGCAGCACTAACTTCCATTGCAAGCATAGGCTAGGCATAGGCTATAGTAACTTTTTATGATCAGAAACAGTTGATGAATGTGACATGTAAACACTAAAAAAAGTGAACCAATTAGGAAACTCCAAATTTCTTCTGTCTGGCCTCAGTACATAGTAGCCTGCCGGATTGATGTACCAAGATATTTTTACAGTGATACTTACTCAAACTACCTTCAGTTACAACAGATTCAAAAAAGATTACAAGTCAAATACCTACTTCAAGTATTTTTTTTTTATGTTTAAATGCATGATTCCTTGTGAAAATAAAGTATTCCAATCAGAAAACTTTGAATTCAACTTAAATAAACAATTAGTAGTTAGCAATAGTAGTAACATTAGGTTAATAAGCAATATTGACACTTGAAAGGAAAAATTGACTAACCAACATTTTTTTTAAATAGTGAGTTATATACATATTTGGAATCAGTAAAATTTACTATTCTAAACATGTATATAACTCACTATGTCAAAAAAATGTTGCTTAGTCAATTTCTCCTTTCAAGCGTCGATATATAAACATAATGTATCATATTCCATGCAGATACTATACAATAAAATACTATAATCAAATTAAGAAAACAATATGAATGTAATATTGCCCAAATAACTGCTTAGTTATTGTATAGTCAAGTGTAAAAATATGCTTATTCAAATTTTCAAAAATATGTACCACAGACTCGAAAGCTGTAGTTAACATATTTTTGAGTGGTTTGAATAGATAGGTACTTATTTTTGTACTTGACTGTACATATGGTTGATTTATTATTGTTTTTATCTTTAACTTGATTGACATTTATTGCATATTATATAAGATAGTATAGAATGTGAATAAAAATTTCTTAAGTCCTTAATTATCATACCAAAAAAAAAACACCTAATTTACCACTTTTTGTCAGATACCTATTGTATTGTTGTTTTCCTTCCAACAATTACTTGGGCTGGTCAGGCTTGTCTACTATTCCAACATCCTCTGACTCACACAATATCATTAAAACAATCATAGCCAATTATCATGAGCTCTCAAGTTAGCCAATAGTTTTTTATCTTAGCTAATTTAATCTGAGATTCTTGTATGGCAACCTCACATTGTCTAGCTATTACAGTTGTTCAATCACTGTTTTTATTTGATTCTCTATAGGTACTTTCCAGTAATCATTCGAAACTTTATGAGAATGAGAGTACCTACTAGCTTCATCTCCCAGCTTTGCTCCTGCTTCATTTATGTTGTATGATGAACACCCATGCAAAATTATTGCAGATTATTGCAGACAGACAAACATGGCAAAACTATAAGGGTTTCTAGTTGACTACGGGAACCCTAAAAAATATGTGTCCAATATTTTCTGATCTAACTGAGGGACGAATTAGATTTTTCTAGGAGACTAGCCCATTGAAGGGGCCTGAAAAAGCTTTATCTACCTAAATATTTACGATTTCAAATTTAAGCTCTTTTGACCCGAACTTTTGGAATTGAGCCATTTTGTTGTGGCTAAACTATTTTGTTAGGTTTTAATTAAGCCAATTTTGAATAACTTACTTTTTTTTTTCTATTACCCTTCATCCAATTATAAGAATATTATATTGAGATTGTTTTTTTGGAATCTTTTCGTATTTTTTGTTTCAATTCCAAATTTTTTGTTACTTTTACGGTCATCCCGTAAACCTATATCGAAAATACGAACCAAATATTATATTGCTTTGATGGCTAATGGTTTCAATATAGCGATCATTGTCAAATCTAAAAGCGATTTTGGTGTCATTAACATAATAAAAAAATATATACTATTGGCTAATTCTTCCAATGAAGAACACGTTTCTACCATAGTAAAAGAAAACAAGTAGGAAATGAAAAATGAAATGAAATGATTTATTTTGCTGGAACATCACAGCACACAGCAGCAGCAGGGCTGGCAGTTGTTTGTAGGCTCACTACAAACAAAAGTACATCGCGCGGCTTAAATGTGTGCGCGCCGCTTGGCGCCGGTACGCACGCACACACACTGATAATTTAATTTAAGGAGGATTAAGTTTTCTTTACTCAAGGCTGCGTTGCCGTCGGCGCCTTATGTTTCGATTTTAGCTCGCTCGTCTTGCACTCGCTTCGCGAGATGATCACCTTTTACGTTCCCGTACTCGTACTTACGTATTTTTTGTATTAGGTGTAGTTGTAAATTAGTAGTAAGTATATAAGTGTAGTGTAATAGTTTCGTGAAAGGACACATAAAAAATAATAGATACCTACCTACCTATAAACAATATAGTTATAGTATTATGTGTAGGTAAATATGAGTAGTATGTATACAGTCGCCATCACCGTTCCGGCGAATTTAAAATAACATTTTTAAATTTAGTATAATAATAACAATATAACGGCATAGAATCTGTCTGGTTTCTCTAGACACAGACATTAGACTATTTTAAGTTAACTTTCGTACAAAAATTATTTGCCGGTAGGTAATTAATCTAAAATAGACGGCGACAACCCTAAGCGTCCACGCCGGAGTAGACAGTTAAGTCTCCTAAAGGGTTGGAGTGGACCTACTTGTTCTCTTTTACTATGTGTCTGTTGCTTTTTTTCCTTTACCTGTTTATTTTTTAGTAGTCAGCTTCAAATTTCGAAGTCTACAAAAAGCTATAATTCATCGTAGATAGTGTACATATAAATAAGGAAGAATTAGGCCCTTTTGATTCGAACCTTGCCATTTGAACCTTTTTAAGAGACAACTAGGGACATTTTAGAACTTGAGATTACTCAAAGAATATTTGTATTTTTCTGTTTTAAGAACTGCATTTTTAGTTAAAAAAAAAGAAAAATGGAAATAAGCCCTTTTCAAAAGGGTTACCTAATGATTCGCCGACAATTTTTACGCAGATTATTGATTGGCAGACCACGTTTCGCCGAGTAACGGTACGCCGATGAATTTGTACGCTACGCAAATGTATTGTTTCGCAGACTAACGTTTCCTAATTCAACCGTTATTAAACTATTCAGTTGGCTTGTGAGTCAGTAAGCCTAACAATTATTAACAGAAATTCGTTTAGCCGATTAATCACTACACATTTTCAACAACTTTTCGCTTTCGAATTCGTGTTTATGTTATATTGAAGTCAAAACAAACTAAATCGCAACGCCAGCAGTTCGATTTTGGCACTCGACGGCCGCTGCCGCGGCACGCTCGCTTCGCTCGCTCGGCTCGTGCGTTGTTGGTTACAATTCTACCTAATACTCCTCGCTAACGCTCGTCGTCGCACCTAACTACACATTTTGATGCCATGTGATAACTCTGCTTATCGTGTTTCGGGAAACAGTTGATCGGTTAACTTAAACAATAACGGAGCAAACAATCGACTAAAAATAAATCTGCATATCGCTCTTCTTCCTACCGACTACTCGGCGAAACGAATAATAGGCGTAACGAAATTATACCAAGCGTTGCTCGGCCAATAGAAAAATCTGCCAATAGTTGTCTGCGAAACGAAAATCTGCGTAATTAAAATCTGCGAAACGACAGGTCACCTTTGAAAAGACACTCCTTAATTGTCCCTACTTTGTAAGCTTTCCTCCAAGTTAATATGTGCAGATAAACCCCCTGTTTCACCATCCATTGATTAAATATATCTGATAGATAAATGTGATGCCGTCTCTGTTTGTTTTGTTTGAGTAGATGGAGACAGCATCACATTTATCCGTCAAATAAAATTGTTCAATGGGTGGTGAAACAGCCCCTAAATATCAATATTATTATAGGATAGGAATAGAAATTTAGACGCGTAACTAAATAATGTTTTGACTGAGTATAGACTAACATTAGTTAATATTTATAAAATAGCACTTCATAGCGAATAGTGGGTGTTAGATAAACACCGTGTTAGCCTATGACAGTGATTAAAATTGAACCCTATCTATTTAAGATATAGGGCTAAGATTGATAGAATTATTTGGATTGCTCTGCCCTATTTAAAGCCTTGGTTTACCTTGGTGTTCACTTGACATAATTACGCATCCTTCGCCCTTATTTGTATCATACAAATTGTATGATCTCGATGAGTATAGAATCTATACCCCTATACAATGTATAAACTATAGATAGACCCCACTACGTCAGCATGTATAGCCAAGACTTAAGATGTAGGTAGTCCAGGCAAAGTGCCCAAAAGCAAAGTAATGATTATTCTCAATCTTTTTGTATCAAATTGACATTGTTTACCTACCAGTCGCCTACCCTTCAAAGGGAAACGGGTTTGAGTATCCAAAACATTAGTTGAAGTGACTCTTGAGTCAATGAACTTTAGTGACTCCTAGTGCCATCTAGTGGCCAAATATATAAACTTCAACATCCTGCATCGCGCCGTCGAACAACTCGGACCATATATACAACTTAAGACGCTATTCCTTCTCACTTCCCAGGCATAATAACATTTGCTATACTTTTTTTGTATAGGTATTTTACTAAATGTAAACAAAACTACGTCACTTGGGTGTCTTAAATATTGAAATTCCCCCATCAAACTATCTAAACATTTACATTTCTGTATTGGTATACACTAGTCTAGTTTGTATTACAATCTAGATAAGTAAAATGTTTAAAATTCAAGGGAATGTTTGTTTACATTTAGTTAATTACCTAAATGTTTCAAGTATAGGAAAAGGATCTCTCTTATTATGATTTATTACCTACCTAAACAGAATCATCAAGATTCTTCTACCACGTAATTTGACGTGACATTAGCAACCTTTCAGCAAACACATTATAACAAAAAAAAATTAGGTGAGTCAAAATAAACGCTCTACACGGGCTTATTTTTAAAAATCCAGTGTTAGCAGAGCCTTCAAGCAAAATGTACCTACACAGATAGTGTGGGATCATTTTATATTGGTTGGTTGGGTCCCAAATTGTGTTTTTGTCGTTGTAGCATTATGTATGTATAAATTTCACTGTCTATCTACTACGGTTTCTGAGTTACAGCCTTGTGACGGAGAGACGCACGGACGGACAGTGTGACAACATTAATAGGGTTTCATTTGTCACCCTTCGGATATGGAACTCTTAAAATGATGCATTACGTCAAATCTTTATGGTCTAATAAATTTTCAAAAACATTACAATAGATATGCAGATTGTATATGGAGCGTTATATTTGTGTGACATTGGAACCATTATCTGAACGCACTCTTATCATATATGAATTGTTACAGTTGTTTGAATGCATCGTATTGTTTCTGCTCATGAATGTAATTTTGATAGCAATTTTTTTTTCCTTGTTTATCGAATTTACAGTGACAATATTCTTCACGATTATATATCACATGCCCTCCACACCGCTGCTCAAAGTACGCTTACGGCACTTCACTGCGTCTTCGTACCGTCTCCGTTCCCGGTCGCTTAAACCACCAAGAAAGTCATGAAGGTTCGCATCCTCATCCGACAACGAACTATCTCTTGAGTGTAGCGACTTAGAAGCAAAAATTGACATTCTTTAGAACCTGTTGATTTATCTACACGTGTTCATGTATAAGGAAAATATAGAATTATACGAGTAGTATTTTGCATAATTGCAGTTTACTTAAATGGTCATCTCATTCACCATTACGCATTTTACTGCGCATGCTTGACACTAACATTCAATTGGTTTCCGGGTGCATTCAAGAGGTTGTTAAACTTGTCAATTTTACCACCAGCAGAGACATCTTAAGCCCTCAGACTTAGGGCATGCTGGCTCTTAGGCAACAACGCATTAGGGCCCGTTGTAAGTTAAAGTGAATGTCTTTGACTTGACAGTAAAAAGTCATAATTTTCATTTAAGTCGCTAACAGCCGCCTAACACTAAAAAGGTATAATTTGAAAGTGAACCTGTGTTTATAAGAGTGGTTAAAAGCTTTAAATATATATATATATATATTTATTGTCGATATTCATGTCTTCGCAGTTTTCGTTATTATATTCTGGGTGTTTGAGTTTTTAATTAATAATTTAAGTATATTAGTAACAATTAGTATAAGGGTGCAATTCTTTTCTGTATTTTCTTACTTACTTACGGGTAGTATTTAAACTCACATAAAGGAAAGTCCTTTTTTTATTAAAAAAAAATCCGAATTCACATCAAAATTACTGATTGCACAGCAAAATACTCCACTCAAAATACTGCGTAATAAACTGCAACTTATATTCGTGGCGCACCGCTATTTATCTTAAAGTAAAGCATTTTTATTATTGCACAGCTAATAATGACTAACGCGCATCATACCTTGTAACTCTTTTCTTTCTAAATATAGCTTCTATTTTTGCGCATCAAATATTTAATTACATATCAATTTATTTTCAGCATTTATATACTTTTTACATAACCAGCACTAGTAGGGGCCAAATTATTTCCTAAATAAATTAGGTTCTGGCGCTTTGCCGGCCGCTGCCGCGGCGCGCTCGCTTTGCTCACTCGGCTCGCGCGTTGTGGTCGCAATTGTACCTAACGCTCCTTCTCGCTCCGCTCGTCGTCGTACCTAATTTTCCGGTGCCAAATTTACAGTAAAGGTTATTTTGCTATGAAAATGAGTATCATCTACTAACGCTCTAGTTAATTTGCTGTAGAGTCAGTATTTTTGCTGTGCAGTCAGTATTTTTGATGTGATTGTAGTATTTTTGTATAGTTTGTGTTGATGTATATTTTCGAATTATCTGCAGTACTAATTTTTCAAAACATTTAGTTTATTTGTATTGAAATAATTTAATTGATGTACAAAGGTATATAAATGATGAGCATAAATTGATAGGCAAATATTTATTTAATGTGCAATTAATAATATTCCCTTACTTACTACCTTACCTATTTATAAATGGTTTAATCAATTTTTCGTTCGTTTTGAATGTTTTTTAATTTGATTTTAAATCGAATGCGATTTTCTTAATAAAATCACAGAGCTAAGCAGAAGATCACTGAGAGCTATTTGCGTATTAAGTGAATATATAGGACGTGTACAAGACCGGTCTGAGTGGAGAGCCTTGGGGGAGGCCTATGTCCAGCAGTGGACGTCTTTCGGCTGACATGATGATGATGATGATGATAGGACGTTCCTCTGAGGCCGGGGGCTCTGGGTATGGATCCCGTGTGCCCTATAGTAAAGACGGTAGGTACTATAATATACTGAGCGGCAAAAAATCTGGTCCTCAAATGTATGCAGAATCGTTGATTTTGTATGAAGGGTGGGGCAATTTTTGTGTTGCTGAGTATATAATACATACACACCTATTTTCGTCTGCGATATCGTTCGTGCAGAAATCAAAATAAAATTTTTCGTTATTCTAGCAGTGAACCTTCTACATACAAACTAATTTACCCCTTGCTAAGGATTAGCGGTATTGAATTCCTTGGTATTTAATTCGATTACTTAAAAGCAAAATAATCATAGTGGAAATGGAAATTACGTCATTAGGAAATGCAGACTAATCAGTTTCAAGTCATACTAATGACTACAAATTCTAGTGACTCATAAGATAAGCGATAAAAAAAATCTTGTGCACATAGGTAGGTTAGTTATTTGTATGGAGACTATGGAGCACTCGTGTGCTTGATAAAAATGTATTTATTTGGCATGAAAACAATACAATCTAATAATATGTTACCTCTAAACAGTCCAAACCGAGATAACGATAAGATACTGAGTTTGGTTTGGAAACACAACATTGATGTATAATTTTGTTTCTTTGCATTAGAAAAGTAGGTACAACAATCGGGTTCGAATCCCGGGCATTTTGATGAATGTTTGTTTGTACTTAAATCATGAATTTTATTTAAAGTGCCTGTATGTTATATGTATACCTACGTACCTATATGTTTATCAACGGATACGTAACGGTTAGAAAACTGTCTAGCAGCACCCTTATACTCGTACGTACGAGTTGTTGGCCAATAGTTTCTGGCTGGAAACAATTATCATTAATCCTACTTCTTCCTATACAATTTATAGATTTCTGTTCGTTATGTATAGTTTTGGGTCTAGAATGGCAGGGAGTGTCTTCGAAATTTAAAAAAAAATATGGTGTTCGTTTCTATTCGCCCAAATGTATTAGCTCTGTATTTTGCTACAGCAACTTGTTTTCTTCCAACTGTAATGCAGTTATTATCAAAAACGTAAGGCTTTCGACTCTAATCCGTTGTTACGTCTTTAGCGCAGCTAGTAATCTGACTGTTACCAAGCTACACTGGTAATTTTATGTGGTTGGCCTACTTAATACCTTTGATAAACAATAAATCGTTATCAAATGCCACTGTCAGCATTGTATCTCGTATCGTTATTATCTAGATAACCTTGAATTATGCACTTTAATATAATTCGTTAACTTTTTCGTATTTTAAGAATAGCAACTTCGCTTCATTTATTTTCATTTAAATTTCACATTTAGGATTCACGTCTGATAAAGACGGGTTTTTGATACGAAATGTATGTATGAGGTCGTTGGCCTCCTTCCTTTCTGCTTTGACCACTCTTTATCACTCATGCATTTCTATTCTATGTATCTTTTTAACCCACTTTCTCACCCACATGGTTTATGACATCTTCCCATATCGTCACTCTTCGCTCCTACATTATGTTAATCATGGAATTGCCTGTCTTACAAATGGCTTCAAACGACCTAATGGAAACAATTCCAAACTACAATTGTAAATTAAGAAGTAAAATGGATAATATATTGTTTGCACCCGCGGCTTCGCCCCCGTAGAAGATAGGCTAACTAAAGGCTATGAAAAACAGGCTAGTTCCTTCTTTCTCATTTCACCTCTATTATCTATAATCTCTTCTTAGTTGGACACTTGTCAGAGTGATTGTCGTTGCACAGGATGAGGTACAGGGATCAATGTTTGGTGGCTCATAAACTCTCCCGATCACTACTCTCTTAGCATTGTGCTTTCATTATACTGCCGGTTATGGTGGACTCGATAGCAGTAGCTCAGTATCTCTAAAATAATCATTGTATATGTCTACCAAGTGTGAAGTCTCTAGCTCCGATAGACGCGGTGCGTTGTCTTTAACACTACTTCTTATAGGAATGTTTAGGGTCATTAGCTATGTACTAATCCAGGGTTTCCAAACTGTGCGTAGCGTTGCCCCGGGATATCACAGCGGTCTTCCAGGGGCTCTGAGAGCTAGTACGCTCAGGTCACGTCACGGCATACTTATCTAGAGAAAACAATTTAGTTGTAAGGGCATCGCAAAACAGTTAGAATCTCTAGGTAAAGGTAGTTATTTCATTAGACGACCAGATGGCATAGTGGTTAGAGCACCTGACTACGAAGCTTGAGGTCCCGGGTTCGATTCCCGCGTCGGGGCAGATATTTGTATGACAAATACGAATGTTTGTTCTCGGGTCTTGGATGTTTAATATGTATTTAAGTATCTATCTATCTATATAATTATATTTATCCGTTGCTTAGTACCCATAACACAAGCTTTGCTAAGCTTACTTTGGGACTAGGTCGATTGGTGTGAATTATTCCGTGATATTTATTTATTTATTTATTATGATTCAAAGACCTGTAGTGATAAGGAAGTCGAAATAATAATATTAAAATGATAGAGAACCCCTGTGCTAGACGTCAGTAACATAACTACGATTATGCATTTTAATTTGAAAATCTCAATCATTCAAAATCCAGTTTTGTCCACTTACACCACTTATTTTCCCAGCTGGCTTCTAATGAATGTCATATCTGGCTATAAAACCTAATCTATGAACTGAAATGCATTATCCAATCAATATCAGTGATATGATACTGTTAAGAGATCGTTAAACTCGCTCTGAAGCACCCAATAAAAAATAATATCGATATATCCGATACATACGCTCATAAGGACATTTGATACGGTAGGAGAATACAACGAAACCAATGGCTTACGACAACGGTTTACAGTTTAATATGGAGCGGTGGAAACTGGCAATATGTTTGCACTATACGTGACCTTAGAAATATAGCGCCTCCCTGTTTGCCGCTATCATTATGTTTAGCGTAAATTGAATCATTTAGGTATGCAAATGATTGTTATTAGTTTGTTAGTCATGACATGTTTAGAGTTCTGCAGGCCAATTCACCAATTGAATTACAGAGGTTTTCCTTATTTAAATGGACGCTTTAAATTGACGTACCATCCCAGCCCCCCTGAGCATCTAAAATACTGTTACCTGCTTCATCTGGTCACTGTTGTTTATCAGTATCTGTCTTGATTTTATTTAAAGCAGCACTTTTAGCAGATCTATATGAAGTAAGACTTCAATTTGAGTTACTATATTCTCCTGCCTTTTTTCTGATACATTTTCTACTCTGTCCAACCCACAGAACTCTGTCGCCATGTTTTGCCCCTCCTACAATAACAAACTTTTTGAGCAATTAACCCAAATAAAGCCTTATCTATCACAAACAGCTTGGAAAAGAAATATGTGTGCCTCCTTTTTCCCGTGACATTTCTTTCATTTTTTTATTCGTTTTGTGGTCCAACCACTATTTGAAACGCGTGCTGCTATCTCTGCCATGTTCCGGAGTTTCCGTGCCTATTCCTGTCTATCATTTCAGCTTAGGAAGTAGAGCGTGGCAACACGTGGTTCCGACCGTCTGGCCCTTTATTTGAAGAGAAAATCAACTTAATACTTTCTTCTACTATAACTGGATTACCTATATTCACCTGAAAATTTAGCTCTATCTAGTACAAAACAAGGTCGTCTTTATACCTACGCCATTCCGTAGATACGAGATTTGAAAAGTGACGAGTTGAAATGTGAAAGTTCGTTTCGTTTTGTTTGAAAGCTATCAGGCTGATGACTGGTGATTGTTTTGTGCAATTCTAAGAAGATTGTGATTTCTTCGTTAGAACTAGATATCATAACCCTTAGATATTATCACTTGATTTTGTCACATTTATTTTATCACAGATACAGTATGATATTTGGGTTGGGTTATAAAATTTCACCAGCTGCCGCGCTATAAGCACTTGTTGAAAACTTCGGTTCGTTTTGAATGTTATTTCATTTATTCTATGGCTATTTTCCCCACGTCAACCCCTTGCAATTTATTCTACGTCACTTCCCGCACGAAGCCTTACTAACGCCACTTTATCAGCCAAGCCGTACCGCCTCTAAAAATACCTGAATACTACCATTGAAACTCGACGCCATCTCGGCAAAATTAGTAATATTTTTGTGTAATCAACAACCTGCCAAACCTAATTATTAGAATATAGATTCAATAAGGAATCCTATCTTATTTCGCCGCAAGCGAACGTCTTTTGTCTCTCCCCCTTGCCAGAAAATCCCGCGTTAAGGTAATTGATACGTTTCGAAACTTCCTTCATAGCTGTTAAAAGAAAATTAAGCGTAAGCGAATTTATTAGTCCTCCTACTGTAAATGGAACATTTTTTTTAAAGTCATACCAAAACCGGAACCCAAAAAAAAAACCTAATCTGTTTCGAGAACACATTGAACAAGTGTTCCGTGTATTGCTGCTTGGGTTAGTGTAGGTAGATGGTAAAACAAAACACTCATCATGGGATAATGAGAAAATGGACTCGAGACCCAGCCCCAGCTGACTATTGAAAACCGTAAGTTTAAAAAGAAAAATCTAAGGAAAATTTCCGAGATAGATGCATATAAAAGAAGCAAAATTCGTTCCTTGGTACCGTTGGTTGGTAAAGGACCGAATATGTCTGATTAAAGTAAAAATCTACTTAGTGTCAGCGCATCGAGGTCGCAGCCTCGACATAGGGCATTGCTTTATCGCCCATTGTTTATCCGGAAATTTGACAAATTACGTCACCGCACAAGTTACTGTGACATTTATGGTATTGCCACATTCCGATGTCAAAATGACGAACGATGCGTACATCGCAATTATTTTATCTTTATCGATATCTTACGGCGCTGCCTTCGCCGTATTTTTTTTGTTGCTTGGTCTATGCAAAACGTCTTATCTGAGCTAGTCGGTGTTGCTAAAGCTATATACTCGTATAAGTGTGACCGAAAGGTATCGCTCTAAGAAGTATCGATCAAAGAGATTGAATCTCCTATAGTTGTAGCTTTATTGCACACTCAGGTCTGACTAGTAATGTATACAACACAACTTACTATGAAGTTACAATAATATAAATAAAATTAGTGTCCTATGTAATGCGATCATTTCCGAACTTAGTGCTACCCAACTCCAAATGATGAATTTATAATATGAACAGCTATATTAAAATAAGGACTAATCAACTATATTCCTAAATTGCTTCTGCGTAGTTTGATTCTGTTATGCTGTAAAAATCGTGCCAGAAATGTATGTTGATGATTTATTGAGACGTGTAAAATTATGTATGGTGTGTGATCGTGTTTTGTTTTTTCATGTAATTTTTATTTTTTTCGTATTCCTTTAGTATCGCAGTTTTAACAAAACCACAATCATCCCCTGATATTTTTAAACCGTCTCGAATAACCCTGAACTTTGTTAAAGCGCGTGGCCGTTGCTACTTCCATTTTTAGACAACTTTTTGGCCTTTTATTGCGGTTGTATTTTAGTTGGTTCGCTGAGATTATTTCAAGAACTGCCTCGTTTTTCATTTTTACGCCTTTTACGCTTCTTTTTATCTTATTGACAAACAAAGTACCTACTACGCTGTTTTAAACTTGCTCTTTCGCTACAAATTATTTGAAGCCTGAATCAATTAACAGACAATATCGCTATCGGCGTAGTATTCTACGAGTACTATGCTATTCCAGATGCGATGTTGTAGTATATGTAAAAATTATGTAAGAGGCGTGATATCCTCTTTTACGTCCACCAGGATTCATAAGAAACACTAAACTTGTCAAAAAATTTTACGCCTAAAAATTATCAAGACTTCAGTTTGTACGTGACCGTAGTAGATTTATAAGGCCACAGTCATTACCCAACAACCTCCCGATCCATATGTTACTCTATTGTGAACGCTATTTAGGAGCCCGACGCACATGTCAAGGCTTCGGCCTTGGATTTATGTGTTACAGGAATCAATGTTCAATACGACGAGTACTAGTATTCTCGCTTGTCTGCTGTGATTGTCAGTTAGTGCATCTCTTTTTGACTAGTCTTATCAGAAAGGGACATCGCACTTACATTGCGAGTCGACCACTATATTTCAAGTTTTCGAGGGACGATGTATGCGAAGGATTTTTTCGGATACGGATTGATTTGTGAGCGACATTAGGTTTTATGGTGGTCGTTTTTTTCGATTTGATGTTTCATTCGGGTCAGGATTGGGCATAGCTGTAATGTATAGTTACATATACTAGGCGTCTTTTTCAAATAAAAGAAAAACATTACAACACTAAAAGACATCGACAGGTTCAGAAGCGCAGATTTCGCATGTTTCGGTCATTTATGTAGACGATTTCATTCCGGATAGTTAGGTACGTAAAACCGATGTATATAAAATGCTAGACTTTACCTGCAGCTTCGCTCCCATAGATGAATAACAACTTAACAAATTCTGGAAAATTCCTTCTTTGTGGAATGTATGATTATGAAGGAATATTAGGCTGTGCAGTCAGTCAGTTCATTATTCGTTTGTGGGTGTGGAATACTTCGTGGTCAAAACACTGGCAACAGCTTACTTATATGTGTAGCTGTTTCTTCACCGATAAACATTAAACAGCCGTATACACTTTAGCAAGCCATATGGGACCACTAGGAAAACCCAACTTGTGCTCCTTAGCATGATATTGCTTCACAACACACAATGGATCAGACGGGATGGTAGTTTGGGGTGCTATTATTGGATCATTATTATCTATGGCTGTGTCGTGGGGTGGCACTTCAAAGGGAGACATAATCAGACCCCTTCGCGACTATGTTGGATGGGCGTAAGGTAGATTTGGCGAAAACTTATAAATTTTGCGTTACCTTATCATTTATCATCTTGTGTCGTATCCAGAATCGCTATTTATTTACATGAGTTAGCATAGAGAACATTCTGTACTTGTACAGTCACCTCCATTAATATCTGCCCCTGCCGGAGCGTGCAAAAATATCTGACACGTCTTACCGGCTCTAGAAATAAAGTCTTATCTTATCAGATATCAATTATTGCTGCTGGTGAATGTACTATTATGTATTCCGTGCTTCAAATGAAATATCATTATGAGTTACCCTAATTTTAAAGATATTACACTCTGGTAGTATACCTCATACTTGTAATCTATTTTTAAACGTTGTATTATCGGTAATATAATCACAAAATTCTTTCGTGACCAACTTAGTCCACGAGCTCGCATTAAGATTACAACCTTTCCTTCTTATGACCCACAAATAGGGCATAAATAACGAATATTTGTTACCTTTAGTACTAATAAAACACGTTAACTTCAATCAGGCTATAACGACCTATAAGGAAATTTACATTTTAAATAAAAATGGATGGTTCTAAAAAAAGCGAAAATAATAGTAGTCCGCCAGCACTCTAATAATAAAGAGGAATGGAAATGTCGTATCGCCACTTTCACCACTAGCTATAATACGAATTAGTTTTTGTTTCATAGGCTTAAGTAAATTTTGATACTTAATTATCGAAACATACCTCATCCTTTTAAACCGCAATCTGTGGGATAATTCATTACTTGAGCAGTTATCTTCGTTACAAATATTGAGTTCAAAAATAAATAATGTTTTTTTAGGCACATATGCGCTTGACGCAATTAGTTCGCGTGACATTTCTATTTCTCTTTATAATTCTTTGCTCATAGTACTTACATAAATATTGCAAAGGTTAAATATGTTTGCAGGCCAAGGGAAGTCCATAGTCTAAATAATTGTAATTCGATGTCAACAATGTCATCAATATAAACAAGCCGAAAAATTCGGGAATGAGACATAAATTGGCGCCCAATTTCTAGTAAACAAAATTGTATTGGGTAAGGATATAGTTACTTAAATGAAACTATCGTAAGACAAGTAGATAACTGACGGAAGGCGTAACTATTAACCGGGGATGTAACGGATGTGCTTTTATCGGAACCGAAAGCGGAACCAGATGTTTTCAATTTAGTTCATCGGAACCAGAAACGGAATCGGAACCGAAAACGGAACCGGAACCAGAATCGGAGCCTGAGGGACAGGTGGACGAGATGTTAAGGGTCGGGTCTACTAAACCTGAGGGTCTGTTGCGTAACGTTTCGGACACTCGCGATCACAATCAAATGATAGTTTTCGCGTACAAAAACTGTCATTAGATTGTGATCGCGAGTGTTAGAATCGTTACATAATTATCATTCTGTTTGTTTTTGATTGACATCCGATATAACTTCCGTTTCAAACAGAAGTTCCGACTTAACGGAAACGGAGCTCCGTAACATCCCTGCTTTAAAGGGGTCCCCTGTACTTCTTAAAATAGGGTCCGGAACATGTTAGAGTTAGATGAAAGAAGACTTACGAGAGTTATCCGTTTATTTAGAACATTTAGCTTTTCTAATGAATGTCTTTTTTATACCAAGAATTTATGTCGTGATTTTTTCAAGGATCTTAAAACCAGAATTTTAAAACAGTCGCAGTTTTGTCGGTGATTAGGTCAAGGTTGTAAAAAATCCTTACATTCTAAATACCTAGTATAAAAATGACGATGTCGACTTACCAGTATACATGCCCGTATGCACTAGACTAAGATATAAATATTTTCCTTTTCTGACCTTCTGATATACCTGAAACAGAATCTTTGGGAATTGCAGCACAACACACAGGCCCTTACTAGGATGAGGTGCAAAATACGAACTTAGTACCTTGCCGTCCCGCTGACGCTTATATTATTTAATAAGAGAGTGAGAGGGACGGTACGATACGAACTTCGGTTTTTGAATTTCATAGTAGCCCCCCAGCTGTACAAGCATTATTTACTTGTCTTGTACTGAAGTAAACAGAATTCTAATCAAAATGTTTACCGTACGTCATTCATAAATATATCTTTAATACAACATGCTCTCTGTTGAGGCTCTCTTGACCATAAATCACTAACAGAAAATTCATCATAACATCAGACAATGCGTAACCCAGGGAATTCCTTGTTTGACTAACGCGTGCCGACTGGCATCATAGCCCTTTGTCTATGCTCGGCAAATACTATATTACGCTTTGTTTATATTGCCGTGTCAATATTGGAGCCAATTATACGGTTTGCGGCTTGACTTAATGTCAATGGGTTCCTTGGGATGTTTGGTGTTCACTGACTGCCGCTTTTAGGGGAGTCAATTCACTGTGAGGACTCGCAAAGCCTTACCAAAAGGTCGCTAATACGATTACTTATCGCAACTATAGTAAGTTAATTGACATTTCATTTCTGAATGTAGCTTTTGTCAAGTGATTTCACCCGAGTCACGTGCAGGCGATTTGAGTTTTATTTTAAAAAATAAACTTTTGGCGCCATTGCTAGAGTAAGAACTCGAAAATTTTGTTACAGCTTTATAGCTTTTACAATGTAGTTTTAATGGGAGTAGCTGTATTGTATTGTACAATGTCTCCAGGAAGCTAAAGTTCTAAGAGTCCTAGACCTATATGACTCAGCTCTGATTGTAAACGAGCGGGAAGTTGAGTGAGCAATTCGTAATCAGGACATGTAGGTAGGGTCGTCTGCGCTGTTGAGTTCGTTATTTTATTGCTTTACGCCATTGTCATAAGGACTCTGGGGAGTACTATTCTCATAATGATGATGAAACTCTTAACGCGAGACAATGAAACGTTCTTACACTAAGGTTCTTGAAGGAATACTATACTTTGGCATAGGCTGTATAAAAAGGAGCACCCATTTTCAACACAAGTCAACTCTTGTAGGCCGTCAGTAATACTGATAAGTATTTAACGACCACTCTATTGTCCCATATACAATTTACTTGGCTGATAGGGTCCTTATTGCCGCAGCTATACCATCCTAACCTGCCTCATCTTTTCCAGCCAATAAACAACGCGGATTTCGTGGTTCCTGTCGAGATAGACGGCTCCGTCCACCAAGTGTACGTTCTGAAGCGACCACACGTCGACGAATTCCTTCGGCGCTGCGGCGAGCTATACGAGTGCGTGCTGTTCACTGCATCGCTCGCCAAGTATGCGGATCCTGTAGCTGACTTGCTAGACAGGTTAGTGAGAACCCGTACGATATTCTAAAAAATTACAGCTATTTCGTAATTTCTTGCTATTCTTCTGTAAGAGTGCACGGTTGAAGCTTCGATCCTTTTGTGCATCTTCTAGGCAGGTAATTATACCTCGAGATGTAGGTAGAGTATTGTAGTCACTTTCTAGTCAATCAACAAAGTAGATTTCGTGACCCTGGTGAATCGATTGCTCTATCCAGGAGGTATTTGCCGGACCGAGAATCTTGCCGCATACCTATCTTACGAGTTACGCTTCTCCGTTTCTCTCACCCTCCGCGTTGCCTAACGGAAATGTTCAGTCGACGGTACTGGTAGGGCTCCAAGGTCTCATGCTGGTCAGCACGTTCCAGTCTGATCACGTGTCCACAAGTTCCCGCATAGCTAGAGGGCCTTCCTATTCCTTCCTGAACACTGATGGTTGCGTTGTCCTTTGCTCGGCACTGTATTTTACAAGTATGAACTGGTGTTCCAGATGGGGCGTGTTCCGCGCGCGGCTGTTCCGCGACAGCTGTGTGTTCCACCGCGGCAACTACGTGAAAGACCTGAACAGCCTCGGCCGGGACCTGCGCCGCGTCGTCATCGTCGACAACTCGCCCGCCTCCTACATATTCCATCCGGACAACGC